>NC_057739.1:12458973-12571172 GCF_004010195.1 Chiloscyllium plagiosum | reverse complement strand
TGAGCTCAAAATCTGCATGAATTTATGTAAAACTCTGTTATCTTACTTTTTAGATTGGAATCAATCTAAACATCAGGTCATAGACAGAGAACACAGGGGGCTAACACTTTCAACATATTGTCTAGCTATCACCATTGTTAACAGCTAAACCGAGAATGCAACTTTTAAAAAAAGTGTTTTGTGATTTACACATGAAAGAAGTGAAGCTATCACTGTATTCTAACAGATGAAAGGCTTAACAGACAATCAATTCTTCAATGTATAATTTCAGTTACATCACACTGCAAATTTTTGCTATAAATTCTGTTATGATCGAGCCCTCCACAATCACCTGATGAAGCAGCTTCGCTCCGAAAGCTAGTGTGCTTCCAATTAAACCGGTTGGACTATAACCTGGTGTTGTGTGATTTTTAACTTTGTACACCCCAGTCCAACACCGGCATCTCCGAATTAGAAATTATGAGGAACACAGAGTTAAGTGACAGAGAGAGGGATTTAAGGAAATCAGCATTTTTAGAAATATTGTATTGGGGAAATTGATGGGATTGAAGGTCGATAAATCCCAGGACATGATATTCTACATCCCAGACTATATAAGGAAGTGGCCCAAGAAATAATGGATGCATTAGTGGTCAGCTTCCAAAATTCTATAGACTCTGGAACAGATCCTACAGGCTGGAGAGTAGCTGATGTATCCCCTTTATTTAAAAAGGAAGGCCGAGGAAAATCTGTAAATTATAGACCAGTTAGTCTGCCATCATTATTCGAGTATCAGCTAGAGTCTGTTATATATGATTTAACAGTTCAGCATTCGAGAAACAGTGACAGGATCAGACAGAGTCTGAAGAAAAGGCTGCAGGGTTTAGATCACATGAAATTGCATCATTTCCTATGATGATATATGTTGCCTTTCATCAGCATATCTCACAGTCTGACTTCACCCCTGATAGCACAAGGACCAGATCCATCTAGGTCACTTCCCACCACCTGGTGGCCACACAACATAACAACAAAGATGTTGTTGACGGAAAGTGACAGTTAACCTCTATTAATAAATATAGATTACACCAAGAAATTGCTCAAAGAAAACAGCAGTGATGGAGAGCTTGAGTTGAAAAAACTCCATAGACACCGATATCCCGTCACAAAGTTACCCTTTGTTTACACATGGAGAGTCCTTGACACTAATCCATTTTCCTCAGATCCAGCTCTTGGAACAAACAGAACCCCTGACACTCCTGTTTATACCTGTCAGCCAGGGCTCCTTGATTGGACAGATTTACAGCCCCAGTCAGAGAACTCCTGTGGTATTATGTCCCACCTGACTGACCTTGTTACAATCACTGCAGATGTCACCTGGCCCTTTTATCTTGTGCTGCACTAACCTCATACCAGGTCACAAATTAATCATATACTTTATCCCAAAACCCTTTTCTGTTCAAAGAGCCAAGCTCTAAAAATGGAGGTATGAGGTATTTTCTCTTACCAAAAGATCTAAGTTTTGTATGATTCAAGAATTCACAAAGTATTCCTCAGTGTCTCAAATATTAGCTTACAGTGAATCTTCAGACCATTTCTATCAAAAGCTATTTGTTTGCTATGTGGTAATTCTGGCCCTTTTATAAATTTAACCTATTTTCCAAATCGATTTGTTCAGAGGTGTTATTACACACCTCTGGAGCAGGTGGGACTTGAACCCTAGCCTCTCAGTTCAGGAATAAAGATTATGCCCTTTGTTTCTTTTTTTTCCCCTTTTTTTATTGTGAGACAGAAATAAAAGACATCATTGTAAATAGAATTATGTTCTTTGTCACCTGCTTCGATTTAAACAGCCAATTCGGGATGAAAAAGGAGGCATTTTTTGACATGGGTTTTTGATGAGATTGAACACATACACTGAGATATTGTTTACTGCTTTAAGTTGATCTGCCAACATTTCTAACAACTCAAGGTCAGAAATTTTTATTTCTGACCTTGTCATTACTGAGCTAAACATTGACATTGCAAGCTGTTTTTATCATTACTGCCAGATTTCACAAGAAAATATTAATCTTGAATTAAGGGTACCCAATGAACATAGTCTGCCGATTTCTCAGCAACAAACCCGAGCAAGCAGACAAAGCGTAACCAGAAACTAGAGCCACTCTTCCCTACATCAAAGACATCTCGGAAATGACTGCCAGACTACTCAGACCTCTTGACATCATGGTAGCCCACAAACCCACCAAACACTAAAACAACAACTAATGAACTTGAAAGACCCTATACAGACAACAAGCAAAACTAATGAGATTTACAAAATACCATGCAAGAACAGTAACAAACACTACATCGGACAGACAGGCAGAAATCTAGCCACCAGGATGCATGAACATCAACTAGCCAGAAAAGACATGACCCACTCTCACTAGTATCCTTACATACAGGCGGGAAAGGACACCACTTCGACTGGGACAACACATCCATTCTAGGACAAGCCAAACAGAGACATGCACGAGAATTCCTCAAAGCATGGCATTCCAACTGGACTTCTATCAACAAACACATTGACTTGGACCCTATTTACCACTGTCTGAGAAAAAGAACAGGAAATGGCATCCCCACAGAAAATGACATCACCAACTCAACGAAACCTAAACACATATAGAAAGCGGGTCATTAACACCACTGCTTCACTGGAGGCTCACTGATGATGTTATCTAGTATGGTGATGAAATGACTGAAAGCGAACCTTCTAGCTCAGCGAGCAAACTTACATCCATGAATGAAGGGTGACAGAACGGTGCAGAAAAATGAGAAAACCTCTTGGGTCATGTTTAATTTCTTGATCAAACAGATTCAGCCAAGTTAGAAAGAACTTAATATAATTTCAAATGTCATAATTGATGGTTACATTGAAAATTTGTCCTGGTCATGAATTTGTTACCCAGAGACAGGGAGAGAATGAATTAGTCCCAACAAGAGATCTAAAGTTACTAAGAGAAAGCAACTCCCAAAATGCACATTACGTCCACCTTAAGATGAGATTATTCTCCTGATTTTGCTTTTGTAGAATTTCATCAACACTCACAAATCAAATTATCACTTCTTTTGAATTATCAGTATATTGAGTTGACAACTTGTGTCAATAGACAGTGTGTACATTCAAATGGACATATAATCAGAATGACAGTACGAACTGTATTGGAGAAAATGTTGAACTTTAATACAGCCACCAAAACAACACCATGAAATATTGAAACAATGTGGCTGCACTTATGCGGGAAACCAATGCTTCCAGCCGCCAAAAGTCAATAACCTATCGTGACGCTGTGCAATCAATACTTCTGAGTGAAATCTTTTGGCATAATAGTTTTAAGGCACTTCCTTTCAATTCATTGTTAAAATATATTCAGAAAAGTACCATATGGACACTGTGATGGAGTGAATGAAGGTCACCCTTGTTGTGAATCATAATGAACTCTACTTTTAAAACATTTTTCAAGTTTGTAGATTGACAGAAAGGTTTAAATATAGCTGTTATGTTTTGAAGATAGTGACATTTTCCCACTGGGCTATAGGGTGCTGGCAGTTGGAAGGGAAGGACTACCTTAACTAAAACATTATTTTGACTTTAGTGATGAGAGGAGGGGTTTACCTGACCCCAGAAAACTTGATTTACCATATATCAGGAGTTTCTGCTTGTGGACAGCTCTTTATTTTGCTATTTGGAGTAATTATTAAGTTACCTTCCTGCATCCTATTTTATTTCATTCTGGTTTGCAAATGAAAAATAAATAAATAACTGTAAAAATAAATAACTGAAACTCATCCAGATTTCTTAATGCATCTTTGTCAATCATTTAACAATCCGAGTGCAACATTAATTTTTAATGCGCACATATATGTCACAAACAATGTCCAAGTTGGAAGCCTTATTTCACAATGTTGGAAATATTTTCTGCTCTACAAAATTCCATACATTAACTTAAAACCTTTATTCACTTTTCATTGCTCCTATTTCTCATTAAAACACAATTCATCATGAATTACTTGAATGTATAATTTGGCAGAGCGTTATTTATCCTTTTGATCAACAGATCAAGTTTAGACAGTACTAATTCACAGTATACCCAGTGAACTTGCACTGAAAAAAAAATCATAAATTTGTTGTTGTAGTCCGTTTTTCCACAGAACATCAAGAGTAAAGATTATGAATTTGCCGTGTGTGAGGAAAAAAAAAGGTGTTAAACATTTTGAACAATTTGACACCAATATCTTAGTATGGTTTTAACCTCTTTCCTTCAATCCCCAACTCTGATTAATGACATATAACAGCATTTTATAAATGGTTTCCACATTCAAGTCAATACCAAGTCCTAGAATTACTTACAAACATTAAAAAAAGTGCTGTTTTGGGAGCTGCAATGTCAGAGATAAGCTACAGCAATTGTAGCTGTACAACTGGATCCAGAGTGGGTCACAAAATTCAATGGTGTCAATAAAAAAGTAAATACATTGAGCGTACATCAATCTTTAGAGTCACTACACTCTGGAAATGCTGTTACATTCACAGCATTTTGGGAAGTTATTCAAGTTAAACTTTGGTACTGCTGCCTCTTTTGCAGGATAATCGCTGTGCAAAATTGATCAGAAGTTATGTAAAGTGAATTTAGCATATATACATCTATTTACCTATATAGCTTCCCTTGCAGGAATAGAAAGAAGTAGAACTGTAAAGTTCACATCTACTTGGGAACAGATAAATAGAGGGTGAATCTCTGGGCCTACACTTATCATCTGGAAATGGAGAGACACTGTGAGTATGTATGGAGCTCCTTTAATTGGGCACTGACGGAGTATTTGAAGAAAATCAGAATGACATTACAGGAATACCATAAGTTGATTAGTTGGTGAGAAATAGCTGTTAGGAATTATTTGTAAGTTGCCGAAAATTAGATTGTTTTTAAACAAATAAAAGTAGCAATTTTAATGTTCAATAAGACGGATAAACTAAAGCTAAATAAAGATAAGATAAGGTAAATTAAAATAAAGTTAATGTAAGTCAAGTAAAGACTTGGCAGGCCAGTTCAGTCATATGGAAAGTCACTGGTATTACTGGTGACATAGACTATCACATGGACTGGTAGTCAGTTCCAGGCTTTGGTTCCCAAGACTGGGTGTTATGTGATAGGACATTGAGATCAGTGATCAATGATCAGTGTAGTTTAGGAACAAAGAGGCAGAAAGGGAAAGACTCCCCTGAGGTCCATTTTGCTATTCATTCGTCCAGTTTGGATATTGACAAAGACATTGATTCTGCAGAGGAGAGCAGTCAGAGGTAAGCTCATGGCACCACGAGTAGTTTGGCTACAAAAGAGAGGATAAAGATGAGTGGAAGAGCAGTAGTGACTGGGCATGTGTTAGTTAAAGGAACAGGCAGACATTTTTATGACCGTAGACGTGAATCCAGGCTGACATCTTGCCCTACTGTTGCCAGGATCTAGGGTGTCATAGAGTGGCTTTATGACATTTTCTGTGGAAGGATGAATAGCGAGAGGTGGTAGTCTATATCTGTGACAATGACTTGGTTAGCAGAAGGATGGTGTCCTGAAATCAGATCTCAGAGAGCTAGTCAGGAGATTGAAAAGCAGGCTATCAAAAATAGTCATCTCAGTCCAATGAGCTAGTGAGCCTGTGGCAGGAGAACTGAATAATAAAAAGTGTTGCAGGAGGGAAGTCATCAGATTTCTGAGCTTTGGGACCATTTCTTGAGAAGGTGAGACTGGTGTTGTGGGACCTATACAAGATGGACAGGTTGATCTCAGCAAGTTTGGGATTAACATTCTCATGGCGAATTTCATTAGTGTTTTTTGGGAAAGGTTTAAGCTAGTTTATTACAAGGAAAGGAAGCTAAAAGGGAGTTGGAATTTGAGGGGAACAAAACTGGCAAATGGAAGTTGAATTATAAGTCAGCAAAATTAAAAGACAGGCAAAGAAATGGCAAGCATCAAATAGGATCAGGATGGAACATCATGTTGAAAATTAACATAATTAATGACATGGTATCTCTGTTACATTAAGATATTCCTATTAGATGAAAGAGAAATGATCAGCTCAGACAAATCTGTGCTTTAAAAAGGTGGGGAATGCATGATGATGATGCTATGGTATAATCAAAGGATGAGTTTCCTAGAGGCCCAGCCTGATGCTCTGGGGCCCAAGTATAAATCTCACCCTGACAGCTCCTGGACCTTGAAGCTGAAGGTGATGATGAGTGCTCCTCTGCCAATGGTTTCCAACATCAGCCTGACCATGTCATTGAGTTCCCACACACCCACAGCCATTCCATCATAAGCCATTGTTAACCTCACAGGATTCACCCATGTTCCCAACTCATAAAGAGACATCTGTCGACCTTTACACCTTCCCCATCCCTCCACCCTTGAGCCCAGGTGATCCTGATCATGGATGTTCCCCCGTATGCAAACCCTACAAACCCTCTTCACACCTGTACTGTGCTCTTTGCTCAGAATCTGCATCCCCCAGTCTCATAAAGTAATCTACACAGGATCAGTTCCACAACAATGGCTGACCTAGCCCCCCTTCACCCACCCTGTCTATGTTAGTTTCTATGGAATGATTGCATCTCCCCAGTTTTGGCACACAACTCACCTTCATCACTGAGAACCCTATAAGGTTTTGACCATGGCTTTCAGAGATGGTGCCAGAGCGAAAGGTCAGTATGTTGTGATATAATTCAGAATGTCACTGAGGCCAATTTATTCATATTGAAGCACTCTCCTGCAACAAACTATAGCATTGTCAATGACTTGTACCCAGTCTTCATTAAAAAAAAACTTCAGGCCATTGGCTTGTGCCAACAAAAAATATTGAATTCTGCTAGTAATTGGTATTACACGATTTATATGATGTCCTGAGCATCAAGTTCCGGCTATTGATAATGAGGCCATTTTGGATAATGGCTTATGGTGAATTAATCAGATTGTGTTTTCATTATCTTGGATACTCCATAATTTTGATTGCTCACTCCAGAGGTCCCATAACATGTTGTTATCCATTGTTGCTATGAAATGATTTCTTTGTTCAGTATGGGATTTGAACATCACTGACAAGGCCGACATTAATTGCTCATCTCTGATTGCCCTCAAGAAGGCAATTACCGATGAGCAATAAAGACTGTCCTTGGCAGAGATGCTTAAATCTCCCAAATTAATTAAAGAAAACCCGAGTTTATCATGACTCCGCAAGTTACTGACCTTGAGAATAATTCTAATTTAGTAAAAGCCAAGCAGGGTGGGCTGGGAAAATGATAGGAGGGGTGCAAACCATTTGTAGGCATTAAAAAAGCTCTATAAGCCAATATGTAATTTCTTATTGTGTTGTATTAATCATTTTGAATCATATAAGTGTGTTTTTATTTCTTTTCCATTAACAAATGTAAATTGGTTGTGGTAAAGTTCTGTGCACTGGGCTAGTCTCATGGTGTTGATATATGTATCAAAATAAAAATTGATATTCTGACCAAAGATGTTTTTTTTAATGTATGGATATGAGAACAAAAAGTTGGAATGGGATGATCATGATCAAGCCATAGATTCTTACTCAAGGTCTGAAACTGTGTTGAAGCTGTGAACGACATAGTTTTCAAATCAGAGAAACTGGCTCCCACATTTAAGCTGTGAGATCGACTAAAGATAATGTCTGAGACAACTACTTGTGTTTACTCAAGTGAATCCTTGAATAATACAACTGGTGATAGCTTTGACCAAGACAGTCATATCATTAAGTAACAATTAAATGTGCCAAAAATAGGTATTATCTTATATGGCAATGGCAAATCAAGAAAAGATGTTTTTAAACAAACTCACCTCGACATCCAGGATAGAATGGATTGATCACCAGTTTCAGAAAATGTGCTCAGAGGACTGTTGATGGTTTCACCACTCAAGACACAATTTGGCTCAGCAGGTTCCTAAGCAAATAATATCATTGGATGCAGGTTTGCCAGCTGAGCTGAAGGTTCATTTTCAGACTTTTTGTCACCATAATAGGTAAAATCTTCAGTGAGCCTCCAGATGAAGCACTACTGATGTTTCCTGCTTTCTATTTATAGGTTTGAGTTTCCTTGGGTTGGTGATGTCATTTCCTGTTATTTTTCTCAGGGGTTGTCAATGGGATCAACAAACACATTGACTAGGGTCCCATTTACCACCCCCTCAGAAAAAGAACAGGAAATGACATCACCACAGGAAATGGTATCACCACAGGAAATGACATCACCAACCCAAGGAAAAGCAGATATATAAATAGAAAGCAGGAAACACCAGCAGTGCTTTGTTCGGAGGCTCACTGAAGATGTTACCTATTATGGTGATGAAACATCTGAAAATGAACTTTCCAGCTTAGCAAGCAAACCTACATCCAGAACCTCAACCTGATTAATCTTCTCAAAACTTGCTAAAAGTATCATTGGACAATCAACTCACAGAAATTTGCTCTTTGGTCTGCCCAAACTAGTTGGTCTTCCAGAGCAAGGAAATGACCCTGAATGAATGTCACAGACTGGTACATTCCAAGATTCAGGGCTACGTGCTGAAAGATGGACTAAAGGCCAGGGCAGCTGCTGCCAAGGCGCAGTGGGGAAAGACTGTTGTGTGAGATCTTTCTGTTGAAGTTAAAGGGGGGTCCATTCAGTTATCAGACACTCCCAATGCCTCAAATGCAGGTAAACTTTGTCTTGTCCAAGTAAGAGATGTTTTTGCTTTGTTTTCTTCATAGGCTACTGTACAGAAATGAACTACATTTGTGAGAATGTGCATAGATTCCTTTTATGAATAAAGTAAACTTTTGAAATTAAAAAAATATTGTGTATGTACTATTGCTTTGTAGTGTAGTAAAGGTGTACCATAGTAAGAAGACTAGTTCATGTTGCTGTGTGTCATTGATATCTGAGCCAGAATGTTTAAAGTCAAAAGGTGTGGCATTGGAAAGGCACGGCCAGTCAGGCAGCATGCAAGGAGCAGGAGAGTCAACATCGATTCTCCAGCATCTGCAGTCCTCACTTTCTCCTTGAATATTTAAACCCAATGAGGGAGATATTTTTTAACAATAGCAAAATCCTTCCAATGTTAGTGAAAGCCTGTTTCTGATTCCAGTTGAACTGGTGCTGAAAATTGGACACATTCATGTGGTCAAATCATATACATGATTTGAGCTTTCATTCCAAAATTCATCCTTTTTGCCGAAAATGCTGTCTCTGTCACACTCAGAACGCCTTTTTTTAAATCTATTTGTTTATCTGAGAATCAAACAAATTTGTTGGACACAACAATGAATGTACTGTCACAATAACTTTCAGTACAGGCTCAACAGTATAAAATAAATTTAGAAAATAAACACTTGCCTGGATGCGTGCAGCCCAACAACACTCAAGAAGTTTCGATGGTGTCAAGTTTATAGAATTTTATTCCATTAAATTAAATTCTATAAGGTTGATACCATCCAGGACAAAGCAGCCTGCTTGTTTTACACCACATTCACAATTATCAACCCCCTCCATCATCACCCCTCAGTAGCAGCAGTGTGTACTAACTGCAAGATGCACTGCAGAAATTCACCAAAGATCCTCAGACAGTACCTTGCAAACCGGGAGAAAGTGAGGACTGCAGATGCTGGAGATCAGAGTCGAGAGTGTGGTGCTGGAAAAGCACAGCATGTCAGGCAGCATCTGAGGAGCAGGAGAATTGATGCTTCAGGCATACGCCGTTTCCTGAAGTACGGCTTATGCCCAAAATGTCAATTCTCCTGCTCCGCGGATGCTGCCTGATCTGCTGTGCTTTTCCAGCACCACACTCTCATAGTTTGCAAACCCACAATCACATCGACCTAGAAGGACAAGGGTAGCAGATATACAGGAATACTACCATCTGCAAGTTCTCCTCCAAGCCACTCACTGGCCTGACTTGGAAACATATTTCCGTTCCTTCGGTGTTGCTGGGTCAAAATCCTGAAATTCTCTTCTGAATGGCATTGTGGGTCTACTCACAGCAGGTGGACTGCAGTGGTTCAAGGTAGCAGCTCAGGACCACCCTCGCAAAGGGCAACTAGGGACAGACAATAAAGATTTGCCCAGCCAGTGACATCCACATTGAACAAATCAATAATTATTTATAAACTTGCCACTTCAGAAAGGTATAAGCAGGATAAAAATGAAGCCTATATTCAAAGTGAATGGATTGACATATTTAATGAAAATGATGCTCAATCCTTTACAGTTTGCAACAAATAATACCAAGGAGCAGAAAGGAATTTAATCCCAAAAGGTTTTGCTGATTTGACAGGAGCAGTAATGTGTTTTCAAGTTCAGGAGGCATCTTCATCAACACCATAGCAGGTTAGCCTCTCTATATCAGACGAACAATGAAGAAGCTCACCAGCATTAGTTTGGTATGTACTGGGTGCAATCCATCTAAGTCAAAAATAAACTAAATTGTGAAAGTGGAAAAAAGAAGACGGCCTGTCTGCTGGAAAACAGGGGATGTCTTAGTTTACTGAATTCCCAGTCATTGTTTGAGTCATACTCCTCAAAAACAGCAACTCATTTGTCATCACCCCCTCAGCTAAAAGCAATTGAAGAGAAATAGTAAAATTGAAATAGCCACTGTCTCACGACTAGTTACTGATAATTACAGCACATGGAAATTCATCCCTTGAGCTGAAGGAAACCAGATCATTACTCCCTTATTACATGTAACAGCCACTGATTCGGCTCACAGCATTGCTTCACAGATTATTGTTATTACGAGTAGAAATTAGTCATTTGAACTAACAACGACAGTCATTAGCCCATGACTAATCCACACCCATGTATGTTGGAGGATAGAATTTCAACATCTACTTAATAGCCATTGTTTATTGCTGTGGAAAACTACCACCGTGCAGTAATTTCAGTTTTTATTAGCAGCTTCATGTTGAGTACTATTAGTTCCATCTAATCCTTCAATTGACTTGAAGATGGATAATTAAGAAAAACAATCTTCTTTTTCATGAACTGTAGTTGGAGAAATGAATATTACATTACTTAAAGAACTGAAACCAGAATTAACTTCTGCAATGGTACCACAGTCTGAATGGAGAAAAGGGACTTCAACCATTAATAGCCATGCACTCTGAAGTCCAATTTTGATCTTCAAGACAATTCTATTTATCCTATGAGTGCAGCTTTCTGACAACAAGGTATGAGACACATGCTAAGAGTATATGTTGAATCTTTGTCTGTGGCAAGCAATCACAGTATTAGTTTCAGGTAAGAGAGAAAACCTGACAAAGGGAAAAAAAGAAAAGATGTAGCTGATACAGAAACAGATAAACTTGGAGAGGACTTTGATTTGGAAAGGTCGTACAAATGTGATGTATAGTATTTATTAAAGAGGATGGGAGTGTCAGCCTGTGGAGAAAAAGTACAAGCAATCACCAGACAGTCAATACCCACACAGGAAGACAGACAGTGATGTCTTCTTGTTCTGCTTCTGAATTTTCCAGCTACCATTATGAAAAATATGGACTTTGCCCTTTTCAGAGTGGAAGCTGCTTTTGAAATGGCAGCGATAAATTATAGTTGAGCCTGCAGTTGACATTTAAGAGAAGCAAAATTGGCATTGACAGGATAGTTGTACATGACGCACTTCTGCAAACGTCAAAAGGTCATTCTGTTGTGATTTGGTTTTGGGATAACAAGGTGTGCGCCACTGCTGCTACTTAGAATCATCCTGTGCTCAATGTGTGTGTCGTGATAGTGCAAACTGAGATAACCCTGATTTTCATCATGCCTTATCCATTTTATACAACTCCTCAGTGAGCCTCAAGTCTATTTCTTAAGTCCTGCCATAAAAGCAAATCCACTGTGGATTCTGAAGATCTGGAATAAAAATGGGAAATACTGGAGAAGTTCAATAGGCAACCTTTCTGGGTAGAGAAACAGAAATTCCAACAGCATTGTCGTGCATCTTCTGAACTGTAAGGGCCTGGAGAAGTGGTAGCTTTTATCCTGTTGAAAAAGGAACAAATGGAAAAACTGGTAAAACTAGACCAGAGAATTAAGCGAAGAGGATACAGAAATGCACTTAGAGATGTCTGCTATGTGTTAAAGAGGGTTCAACTGCAAATTTAAGTTCAGGATAAGGTAAGCATTGAATCCCTGAACTTTTGGTGTTTGTTTGATATGAACCCTAACGAGATGTCTTGCCCTGTTTTACGAAACTCACTTCCTTAACTACCTACCCCACTTCTCATCTAATTCTATCCCAACACAGGCGACACAGCGGCCCAGTGGTTAGCACTGCTGCCTCACAGCACTAGAGACCCAGGTTCAATTCCACCTTCAGGTGACTGTGTGAAGTTTGCACATTCTTCCTGTCTATTTGGGTTTCCTCCAGGTGCTCTGGTTTCCTCCCACAGTCCAAAGATGTGCAGATTAGGTGGATTGGCAATGCTAAATTGCCCATAGAGTTCAGGGATGTGCAGGCTAGGTGGGTTAGCTATGGGAAGTGCAAGGATACGGTAAGGGGATGGGTCTGGGTGGGATACTCTTCAGAGGGCCAGTGTGGTACCTTTGGGCTGAATGGCCTGTTTCTACACTGAAGGATTCCAAGATCCCTGGTGCCTAATGTACAGTTAAAAGGCAGCTGTGTACTAAGATGAGCCCTGGCATTGCAAAGATGCCCTGTACAGTGATAGGTACAGTGTGAAGATATCAGAGAAGAGGAAAATGGTGCCACAATATCAGACATGGAACTGGAAGTTCTCATGGAGGGGACAGTGTAGTGTCCTCTTCCTTGAGGATTGGCAGGAGAGGTCACAATATGATATTCCGGCAACCTGGTCTGTGACCATCAGCTGGACTAGTGCAGTTGCCAGACAGACAAACTGCCAACAGTGCAGGAATCAAGACTGTGACCTTTCTTGATCTGCCAGGGTAAGGGGCACACTCTCATCTCTGCTAAGTCAAAATTAGTCTATCTCTGCAACCGCACCCATCTTCCACCACAGCTCATGGTTTGTCACTCTCACTTCTGAGCCGGCTGAGAAGAAAGGCCCCACAGATACCAGGCACCTGCTCAGCTCCAGGCAGAAGAGGACCATGTCGAGTTGGCAGTCAGGGACATGCACGGAGGGAATAGGAGTGGCAGACAGTTAGATGGGATGCAATAGCCTTTACTGCGCAGAGGTTATATGAGCGTATCCATGCTACAGGTACCCAGCTGATCCAAGAACGTGATCATCTGGCTGCCTCTATGGACAAGTTGATAGAGAGCCAGGCCCAGCACACTCAGGATCTGCCCAGGACCTTCATTCCATCACTGCCAGCCTTTGGTCCTCAGGAGCAATGGCAGGGCGATGGAGGTTGCAGGGAGAGGGGGAGTGCCAGAGGCCCTGCTGTCTCCAAGGTTCCCTTCCTCACAAGGGCATTGCTACAAGGCACCCAGCCCCAGGAAGAAATATGCGCAGGCTCTCAGAAATCTTCTCTCGGGACACTCCAGACGTAACTAGGACCTCCACCCCTACTCTACTGACCTCCTCTGACCTTTAGACATTCGAGCTTAGGGTCTACTTGCCTCAGTGTATCAGGGTTATCCAGACACTAACAGCTCCAGGGTTGCCCAACAAGTATCAACTGCCAATGAGCTCCACAGCTGAGCAGCTCCATCCTCACTGTAGAAACTGGGACAGCCTAGCAGATGGGAAAGAAAGAAAACAAATAACTAGTAATGCACTTTTCTGTTTAGGTGATATTTGACTGTATATGAAGTATTCATTTTTGTACAGCATTGTTTGTTTTTCTCTCAGTGTTCCCTGAATGTAACAATAGAAAACATGATGCCTCACACCATACCTGTCAGGATATATTATGGATCAGTATCTGTGGTGAGAGTCTGCTGCACTATGTGGAAGCAAAATGGTCATGGTGCATATGGGGCAATGGGTTACACTGACACCATTACTCTTCATCCAAAAATATCCATATTCTTTTCACATGCAATATGTAAGATACTGCCATTGTATGTTGTCACCTCATTCCGCCACTACTGAAAACACCATGCAACCCTGTCACATACTCTCCCCCTCTCTCATACACACTCACAGACATACACACACACATAAATCTGTGGGGTGAATTTGCATTTGCAAGATGTGTCAGAGCATCAGCATGGATACTACTATCACACATGGGCACACCACCCATCACATGCATGACAGATACTCATGTGACTTGACTAATGTTGTCTATCTCACACATTGCAAGCAAGGATCCTCCGAGGCATGGTATATTGGTGAGACCACATAGATGCTATGAAAATGGATGAATGGACACTGCGTAACAATCACTAGGCAGGGATGTTCCCTCCCAGTGGGGGAGTACTTTAGCAGTCAAAAAACATTTGACCTTGGATCTTCTGATAAACGTCCTCCAAGGTGACACAACAATGCAGAATCACCAAACAGAGGCTGATAGCTAAGTTCGTTCTCTCTCCCTTACACACCTCTCTCCCTCACACATACACTGTCTCTCTCTCCCACACACATACACACTCTCTCTCTCCCTCCAACACACACACACTCTCTCCCTCCCTCCAACACACACACACTCTCTCCCTCCAACACACACGCGTGCGCACACACACACACATAAATCTGTGGGATGAATTTATATTTGCAGAATTGTACTTGCAGATACATTCTATTTTGTTCAAAAAGCACACATTCTGTCGACAGTCAGTCAATGTGGCATTTTATAAACTTTAGAAATAAAAGACACAGAGAGACTCCAAACAAGACCGCTCACTGAAAATACATTATATGAGCAGAGATGTCACCTCCTTTGCATTAATAACAGCTTAAGTAATCTCAGGGCAGTGACTTGAAGGAAATTCTAGGATTTACATGTTAATCAAATGAAACCTGCACCTCCATTCTATCTGATTAAAGAGTTAAGAGTCATCTTAAGTGTGTTCAATTAGTTTGCGCGAGTTGTATGATCCTTTGATCTTTTCCTTATAAATTCTGTGTCTGAGTTCTTCTTCTCTCACTAACACTTGATGAAGAGCAAGCACTCCGAATTGACCTGTGTTTCCAAATTGACCCGTTGCACTATAACCTTGGTGTCGTGTGATGTTTGCCTTTGAAAACTTCAACCACATTTTTAAAATTGATTGTCTTCTTTCCTAACAGCCTATAGCAGTGCATTTGCTTAATTTCTAATGCAACTTGTAAACTCTTACTGTTACAGATCCCTGAGCTATTGGTCTTATGTTCTTTAACTGCCTGAACAGCAACAATCCATCTCAGTAACATTCAGTGGCATTTGAATATGTTAAGAAGTGCTCATTTAAATCTCAGCTCTCAAGATTATTGGTATAAACTATATACTCCACCACAGATGAATCTACAATGATAGGATAAATATATCCTTCTCTAGATGGTGAACTGCAACTATTGGGGTGCTGTATGTTCTTGGACCTCAGCTATTTACAATCTATATAAAGGATCTGCAAAAAGGGATAAAGTGTAACATAACTAAATTCGCAGATAATACTAAAAATAGATCGGGAAAGCAGGCAGTGATGACAGGAAAAACAGTTGACAGAGAGATATTGATAGCTGAGGAGAATGAGCCAGAATTTAGCAGATGGAGTTGAATGTGGATAAGTGCAAGGCTGTCCATTTTGGCCAGAAAAACAACAGGGCAAATTATTGTTAAAATGAGGAGCAGATTCAAAGCATGTCTGTACAGAGGAATCTGGGCATTGTTGTGCATGAATCGCAGAAAGTGGGAATGCAGGTGCAGCATATAATAAGAAAGGCAAATGGAAGTCTGGCATTTATTGCAAAAGAACTGGATTATAAAAGTAATGTAGTATTGTTACAATTATATAAGGCATTGGTGAGACCACACATGCAGTATTGTGTCCAAGTCTAGTCTCCTTACTTGAGGAAGGATGTGATGGCACAGGAGGCAGTTCAGAGGAGGTTCATCAGACTGATTTCTGGGATGAAAGAGCTGTCATTGCAGGAGTGTTTGAATAGCTTGGGCTTGTACTCGCTGGAGGTCAGAAGACTGAGGAGGGAATATAAAATGCTACAGGGGATTGATAAGGTAGATGCTGAACAGGTGTTCCCCTTGTGGGACCGCCTCCAATAAAGGTCACATGTATAAGTGAGAGGAGGTAGGTTCAAAAACTGGGATGAGGCGAAACTGCTCTCAGTAGGTTGTGAATCTGTGGAATTCACTGTGCTAGAGTCCAGTGCAGGCAGAATCAATGAATGGACAGAATGAAATAGAAATGTTTCTGATGAAAAGCAGGGTAAAGGGTGATGGGGTGCAGGCAGGAAAGTAGATTTGAGACCATGATAAGATCAGTCACAGTCATGTTGAATAGCAGAGCGGGCTTGAAAGCATGAGTTACCCACTCCCACTCTAATTCCTATGTTCCTTGATGAAGGATCTTTGATAATTTTTGAGTTGTATGGAAGAGAACTGCATCTCTGTCAGGGTTGAATCAGCGACTAATGGGACTCAAGTTTTACAATGGAAGTCCACTTTGTGGATAGATTGGTCTCCCAGAGATAGCGACTTAAAATGCTGTTTAAAAAAATCAACTCCATTGATTAGATTGATAAATCAAATTGAATTGTACCATGAACATTTTCTGCAGTTGATAAAGCTTTATAGCTTTCTCCCAATATACATGAACAGCACTCTCCACTTCATTTAAAAATGTCACTAAACCCAATGTGGTTGTACATCAAGTCTGTGCGCTGGCTTTCCAACTGGTGGATTCATTAAACCTGGCCTAAGAAGCACCATAGAGGGAAAAGACTAGATAAAGGCCAGTCTCCATTGCCCTAAGAAATTAGTTGAATTTTAAAAATATGGAATGGTACGAAGCTCTCTTCACAGAATCTGAAATCCATGTTCCTCCATTTGACCTTGAAAAGGATAACCATGCAAACAGACAGACAAACGGACACGTATAGACAGACAGAAAAAGGGACAGCAAGCATGGAAGGCTGAATTAAATGATGTGCCGACTTCGCTGCACCCCCTTCCTCCCCAGTCCCTCAGCTGAAACAGGTGGGGTGGCAAGCTGCCAAGCTGCCCCACAACCGTCAGAAAACTGATTTCCATCTCCTGGTTACAGAAAGTCCAAGTTTGGTGAAGTGCTGGCCAAGCAAAGAGATGAAGTCATGAGGTGTGCCAGATCGGATCTGGGTAAGGATCTATTTACTTCAGTAGGTGCCAAGCTGGGAAGCATTAGCACACTCAATGGGGGGAGGGATGAGAACTTGAGATGTACATACGGGTTGGGGAGCAAGTATGCAGGTCTGGGGGAGGCAGTGTGAAAGACTTTGGATGTGTGGCTGTGCTTTTCGATTGGTCCTAAGGATCTTGTTCAGGATGAAACCTACATTATTCTTGTCCTGGGTTGAAAGAATATTCTGCTGAGGTAAGTTCTATTTTAAAAACACCTTCTTTCTCCTTGAGACTGCAAGAGCAAACAAGGTCATATGACATTGCAGCATTTCTTGTGAGGGTATACTATGTCTCATTGTCATATCACACAGTTCGGTTTAACTCCTTGTGGAACCAAGTCAAGGCTGTCCACAATCCTGCCTTTTTGAGGAAATCTGCTGGGCTGGCCAGACCCCTTTCTACCAGGTGTCCCCAGAAAAGAAAATATTTCAGATGCCTGGAATTACAGACCCTGTAGCAATTGGTCCTTTGTATTATCCCAAAGTAACAAGTTCATTTTGCTTTCTCTGTTTTCTCACCACATAAACAATGAAGTTCTCAGCAATGGCTAACTCTTCGTACCTCAAACCAAGATACCTGAGCACCTACTCACTTTCTGCTTTTACTCATCTCATTTTCATCGAAGGTGTAGCTATCGGTTTCCAGTATGGGTCCCAGCTGTTTCTTTGTGGAATAAGTGGAGCATTCCTTGGTTCCAATCCTATTTGGGCTTCCACACAACTCTTACTCTGATACTTTGATTATGCCATTAGTGCTACTTCCTGCCCTTATTTGGAATTGAAATGATTCATCAATTTTGTTTCCAATCTCCAGCCTTTCCTCACCTTCACCCGCTTAATCTTTGCCT
This sequence comes from Chiloscyllium plagiosum, assembly GCF_004010195.1. Classification (NCBI taxonomy): domain Eukaryota; kingdom Metazoa; phylum Chordata; class Chondrichthyes; order Orectolobiformes; family Hemiscylliidae; genus Chiloscyllium; species Chiloscyllium plagiosum. The sequence continues at coordinate 12,553,011 of NC_057739.1, read as the reverse complement.
CTTCCTCATACCATCCTTGCCTTTACTGTGTCCATGGCTGGGGATAGAGAGTCCATTATGTAATCTCTTGAGAACCCACTGAATCCACATTTACCTCAACTATACTTCCTCACATCCTACTTCCTGCAAAGACTCCATTACATTTTCCCAGTTTTGCCATCTCTGTTGCGATGATGTAACTTCTGCTGGGGTACCTCTGACATGGCCATTTTTCTTCTATCGAGCACTCCCTCACATTGTGGTTGACAGGACTATTCGCTGTGTCTAACCCATCTTCCAGATTCTGGATTAGTGGTGTTGGAAGAGCAAGCAGTTCAGGCAGCATCCGAGGAGCAGTAAAATCGACGTTTTGGGCAAAAGCCCTTCATCAGGAATACTTTTGCCCGAAACGTCCATTTTACTGCTCCTCGGATGCTGCCTGAACTGCTGTGCTCTTCCAGCACCACTAATCCAGAATCTTGTTTCCAGCATCTGCAGTCATTGTTTTTACCTAACCCATCTTCCACTCTCCTCTTCTTGTCCTGAGTTGAAAGAATATTCTGCTGAGGTAAGTTCTATTTTAAAAACACCTTCTTTCTCCTTGAGACTGCAAGAGCAAACAAGGTCATATGACATTGCAGCATTTCTTGTGAGGGTATACTGTGTCTCATTGTCATACCCCTTCCCCTCCTTCCCAGAACAACAATAAGGTTCACCTTGTTCTCACTTTCCAGCCCACTCGTCCACGTTGAAAAGATTCCATCATTTCCAGCACCATCAGCGAGGTATACTCAGCAAATGCAGCTTCACTCCCCTCTACTGTCAGCAAGCTTCATTACCCATATCTCACCCTGGTCCACTTTCAAATCACACCTAACACTTTCTCACTAGCTTGTGGCATCTTCCTGTGCAATCGCAGAAGGTGGAACAATTGCCCAATCACATTCTCCGTTCCCACAGTCTCAGGCTCCTTCAGACTGTCCAGTTGAAGCAACAGTTCACCTTTAATTTTTTTACAATGTAGTGTACTATATTCAAGGTTCACAATGCCGTCACCTTTAAATTAGCGAGGTCAAATGAAGACCAAAGGCTGCTACGCTCTGTCTGTTGGAATGACTCTAACCTCCCTGTCACTTGCTATTTCAAAAAGCCACCTTTGCTCTCATATTCATATTTCTGTCCTTGGCCTGTTCGAATGAAACACTATGCAAACCAAAGGAAGATTCCAGTTTGCACTCAGTAATTCGCTATTCTTGGGTGGTTTGAATCAGCTCCAGATCCCTGGTTCTCGACACTGGACTTATTTATGGAATGTGAAATAAAGAAGGCAGTAGACAGATGTTTCAAGGTAAAAGAATCTCTGTGGTTATTTAAATAGAAAAGGTAATTATACCACAAGAAATACAGGTAAAATCATTAAACTGTGAAATTAACACTATCAGTTATAAAAAGGACAATAATGATATATACTATTAAATTAAACACAGATTAGACACACTATTAGAAATTAAAACAGCATTTTTAATCACAGAAAGTTTAATCAGACTTCCTAACCTTGGGGCCCTGTGCACTGTCACGACTCGCCTACCCCCTCCCTGCTCGCTAAGTCAGAAGTTTTGGGGTCTCGGGAGTTTAAGCTCACCACTGAGGAAAACGGGATTTTGAAGTACAGCTGGCTGTTCCCACTTTCCGTACCCCAGTGCCTGGCTGAAGACTTCGGACTGCATTGGCCTTCAGTCTGGGTTGAGTCTACTGATTGCATAGTTGATCCATTGGTTAAGTACCTGGTTTTCTTTACTTCCTGCTGGTTTTGTGGGCCTGGTTTTCACCTGTGTCTGGGACCTTGTGGTGTCAGTCAGGATGGTAGTTTTCCAGAGTTTGTCAGTTGTCTGGTCTGATGGTCATGGTTGGTTGCCACTGATTCCCCTGGTTTAAAACAGGCCTGAGTCAGTGGCTCTTGGAATTGATGTCAGAATGCTCTCTGGGTAAGCTCCCTGAAACTTATCTGGGGATAATTGGTTGGAACCGCTGCTGTGGGGATCATTGCCAGAAATAGCTGTTGGAGTTCTTCCTCTGGAGTTTGTTGCTTCAGATGACATCAGGGCCTGTAATTATATTGATTGTAGGCCCCTTAAATTCACGCAAAATCTGTACTTGCCATTGTGTTTCTGGTGTTCCCTTTGAAGTTAATTGGCATCCTGGTAGCTAAGAGTATATGTAAATGGTTTTGATTGATTTGGAGATGCCAGTGTTGGACTGGGGTGTACAAAGTTAAAAATCACACAACACCAGGTTATAGTCCAACAGGTTTAATTGGAAGCACTAACGTTCGGAGCGACACTCCTTCATCAGGTGATAGTCAGGTGTTTGGTTTTGATTGAAGTTGAGTGTTTGGTATCTCTGTAGGCCCCATAATGTCTGTGCATCATAGCCCAAGGTGTAAACGTTATGTCTGGTCGAGAATGTTAGATTTGGTTGATCTCTGTGAGTGGAGGTGTAAATTGGAATTCCAAGCTGAACTATAGCCCCAGGCTGAAATCATTCTAGTTTTATTATTTGTCCAGTATTTTAGATTTTGCAGAATGCTATAGGCACTGCACTTCATTTTCAGCTCAGGCATTTACCAGCCTCTCAGAATCAATTTCACTTCACAGTATGAAATCTGTACTCCATTTTTCTTACACCTCTCATCCTCTCCATCCCTATCTTGCTCATATCTTGGTAGCAAAGCAAACCTATTTTCTTTATTTCACGCCTAACATTTACACCTATTTATACATCTATCCCCCTTTTGCCACCATTATCACAAGCTTTGTCTTTCATCAATCCCACATGCTGCTCCTCCTCCTCTGTCTACACAATAAAAATTACATTTCCCAGCTCCTTTCAGTTCTCAACAAGAGTTACATGGGACTCAAAACATTAACTCTGTTATTCTGTCTGCATGTGCTATCAGACATAATACCTTGAAAGTCGAGTCGCAGGTAGATAGGATAGTGAAGGTGTTTGGTATGTTTCCTTTTATTGGTCAGTGCATTGAATATTGGAGTTGGGAGGTCATGTTGCGGCTGTATAGGACATTGGTTAGGAGTGTGGTGCTGGAAAAGTACAGCAGGTCAGGCAACATCCGAGGAGAAGGAAAATCGACAGGAATGGTGAAGGGCTTTTGCCTGAAATGTCGATTCTCCTGCTCCTCGGATGCTGCCTGACCTGCTGTGCTTTTCCAGCACCACACTCTTGACTCTGATCTCCAGCATCTGCAGTACTCACTTTCACCTAGGACATTGATTGGGCCAATTTTGGAATACTGCATGCAATTCTGGTTTCCCTGCTATAAGAAGGATGTTGTTAAACTTGAAAGGGTGTCGAAAAGATTTCCAAGCAAGTTCCAAGGTTGGAGGGTTTGAGCCTTAGGGAGAGGCTGAATAGGCTGGAGCTATTTTCCCTAGTCTATCAGAGGCTGAAGAATGACCTTCTAAAGGTTTGTAAAATCATGAGGGGCATGGGATAGGGTAAATAACAAGGTCTTTTTCCCAGGAAAGGGGAGTCCAGAACTAGAGGGGATAGGTTTAAGGTGGGAGGGGAAAGATGTAAAAGGGAGGATGGTGCGTGTATGGACGAAGCTGCTTCCCCAAGTGGTGGAGGCTGGTATAATTACAACATTTAAAAGGCATCTGGAAGGGCATATAAACAGAAAAAGTTGAGAGGGATATGGGCCAAAAGTTGGCAACAGGACTAAATTAATTTAAGATATCTGGTCGGCACAGATCGAAGGGTCTGTTACCATGCTGTACGTCTCTGTGAGTCTGTGACCTGCTGATCTTCTCCATCACTTTTGGTTTTTAGCTCAGCTATACCTTTAGCTGACTTGAATCCCTCCAGCTGGAGCAGTCAAACTCTACTGCAGCTGAGGTAATTTTTTTTAATTCACTGGAAGCAGATCAGGATGGTGTCAAGTTTCTTGAGTATTTTTGAAGCTGCACTCATCCAGCCAAGTGGAAGTATTCCATCACATCCCTGGCTTGTACCTTGTAGATGACAGACCAGGATATGAGGAGTTAGGAGGTGACTTCTTTGCTATAGTATTTGTCGCCTCAGCCCTGCTCTTGTCACCATGGTATTTGTATAGTAAGCCAGCTGAGTTTCTGACTATTGGTAACCCCCCCGGAATGCTGATAGTGGGGGATTCAGTGATAGTAGTAACATCACTGAACATTAAGAGATGGTGATTAAATTGTCTTATTGGAGAATGTCATTGCCTGGCATTTAATTCAAGATGGTTTACCTCACATTTGCACGTTCAAAGGCAAGATATAGGTTTCAATGTTTCAAACTTACAAGCTATCCTGTCATTGGGTTTAAAATTGGATGCTGATGAGTAGTAGGGTTCTGGATAATGACCATTTGGCAGGCTGTCATCATGGACAACTGCCCAGTTGAACACATCAGCCTGTCTCTCAGAGCTGCTGACACAATCAGTAGCTGCACCAAAAAAGGATCCTCGAAGGGAGGGGAACAGAATGTACCAAGCCAGGCAGGGGTGCCGCAGGAGCAGCCATCACCAAGGAAGGAACCATTGTCAGTCATGAGGAGAGCATTAAGGAAGGTCAGTCCAGGAACCCCTCATATTTTACCTGGTGAGCTCGGTTTTGAGTGGGCTGGTGTGAGGGGACTACTACACTGACAACAATAAAATTTTAATGAGTAAGAAGGTTGATGATAATGGAACAAATTAATTGGTTTGATTTGCTGCCTGTGTGGGGTTAGTTTGTGGATACTCTCTGACCATTCACACCTGTATATCCTGCAGTGGAGTGATGGACGTTGAGCACACCCCCCAGTGCCCTCTGTTGCCAATTGACTCTCCCACCTCCAAAGGACAGGTAAGATCCAACACTCAGATTAATTTCCCACTCTCTCCTCTTTTTGCCCAATCTTTTCAAGATGAACAAAATCTGTTATGAGTTTTGTCATGACAGGAGCCATGATTGATCTCATTTTGTTTTCTCTCTCCATCCTCTGTCATGTTCCCTTTCTGGGAAATGGAGTGAGGAGAGAGGCACATCACAGATGCTACATGGAGCCAAGTTAAAGTTGACACAGTTGATGGTTGGCTCAGTGCCATTACTTAGTGTATGAAGCTAACTTAACATGAAATTAAAGACTACAGCAGTAATATTGAAAGACTGAGAGGCAATTCAGTGCATCTCTGATGGATTCAATTGGATGGGACTTGCACAATTTGATTACTATAGATGGCACAAGAGGGAAATGATAAAATGACCTATTCCTTGAAGACGTTTGTACAATTATTATTGAATTTTCATTTTAGGATACCTATTTACTAAATGACCTCTGCGGTAGACAATAGTTAAGCAATTTGTTTAATTTGTTGTTTTTAATAAAGAACACAGTTTACATTACCAAACGCTCTAATGTTTGGCAAATGGATTTTTTTTTGCAATTACTTACCTCGCATAGACTATACAACTGATTTTGCTCAATTTTCCTGTCTAACCTCTTGACAATTACTTGCAAGTTCATTTGAAAGCTAATCACTGCATGGACTCTCGAACATTCTGAACTCATGTGCAGGCAATCTGAAAGCAATTCCCCAGTCAAGCGTTTATTTTTCTGATTTTACTTCGCTCTTCCATTGCAGCAGGTAGTCTTGAGTCTAGGGATCGAAAGCTGAACAAAACATTTAAGTGTGAAGGAAATTGTTTGTTTCTGGAGAATGTCTAATTATTTGTACATTTTTGCAAACTCTACTGAGAGGGAGGGGTTAAATAAAGAGCAGGGCAATAGAGAGGTACATTACCAATGCCCTACAACTACTCCCTGGATAAATGTCGGCAGTTCATGATAATCCCAGATGGGAAGAAAGGAACTTGCTCTCCTTTTTCAATCAAGCCCCAAACCCTTTGGCTGCAATAAAGTTAACTTAAAACAAGGCATCTCGTGTTTCATGAATACCTTTCCCAATTCTAGTGTATTTATGATTCAAAAAGAGACAACTTAACCAGGATTTCTTGAGTTAAAGATGAGTTAGTTCATTACATATTAAAATGCAAGGAATAAAGTGAAACACAATGCACACACATACAGACCAGAATTCAAAAATAAGATGACAGCGAAACGATATAAAAATCAGTCTTTGGTTTGTCATATGGAGTTGATGATGGGACATTACAGATAATAGTTTGGGGGATCCCTGTCACAATGGCTGTTGATTTGGAGATTTAATAAAGTTGGCATCCAGTTTTCTGTTCAACAATGGCTTTTGTCTGGTGACTAGCTTCCAGCAATCAGAGAGAGAGAGAAACTTTCCATCTTTTTCATCTTTCCCTGCAAATTCAAGAGCATCAAATAAATGTTATTCAGCTGTAACCTTCACAGCAGACTCTAGCCTAATAACCAGACTGGCATGCACATGTCAGAGGTGCAGTCAATTTTTAAGCCCTTCTCTTGTATATTTCTGTCAGGGTAGAACACAGAAGTGTCTTCCACCCGAACTGTTTCCTTTCACCTCATGTTATGTCCACAACTTGAGGATATAACTCACAGGAGATGGTTCAGGTCTTGAAAATGTTTCATTTCCTCTGAAGTATTTCCCTGAAATTCCGAGATACCTTTCCAGGTGCGGAATTGCAAGGATTCTCTCGAGGCTGGTACGCTGCACACAGGAATTTTCCAGAACTCGCTGAATGTGTTCTCGGCCATCTCTGCCTGATAGAAATCCTTTGTCACAAAAATAACAGAACAACTGTCGAATGTAAAAGTTCAATATGTCTGTAAGTAATTTAAAGCTGTGATCCACTGTCATAACAAATGAGACAGGATAAAAAAATATAAACATATAGTGCATCCTGATTGCTAAAACAAAGAGCTTTTGATGACAGAGAAAACATTCCACCTTTCTTAAATGATTATTCACAACATATTCACAACATATTTCTTCAGATTTTGGATGACATTACCTAGTTTTTTAAGGCTGTGCTTGATTTATCCTTTATTTGTGGCTGTTCAAAATTTTTTTCATTGAATATCCCTGCCATTATACATTAGATTAACAATAAGAATGCAACCTGGTTCACCAAAGAGGTGATGTGTACAAGAATCTCCAGGGACGGTGTTTGATAGACTAACAAGGCCTCAACAGATGCTAAAACCACTGTATGCTTGTTGACTTGTCGTCTGCTATTCAGTAAGTCATGACAATCTGCCACGGAGTTGTAAAATGTGATTGTACAAACAGACACTTGCACACAGCTGTGATGCTTGTCTCTGCAATCAAAACTGCAAAATATATATATATTTTTAAAATGCTCCTATTGCCTTTGGAAACCAATACCAGTATCACATCAAGAAGTTGGCATGCAAACTAAATGCACCATTAAACAAGTCCTTTTCTTTCTTGCATATAAATTAATCAGTGGTGAATTTCGAGATGGAATGAATCGTTGGCTGTTAAGATACATGAAGTCATGAGAATGTGGAGGCATTTCTTTATCTCGTGTTAAATTGCATATTAATGCTACAACAGACTAAACCATATCCAGACTGGGGTTTTGATTGGGCATGCAATCTGCGATTATCATATTCTTTGAAATTATGTTGCAGAAACTTATTTCTCCAACTTTTGATAGTTTGATAGATCAAATACTTGAAGCCTTTTAACAGCTAAGAGACATTGAATCAATAGTAACTGCAGTTAAGTATATGGATATAAATAGCAATACAACTTGTTAGTTTATCAACTAATTAGATTGTGAACAGTCATCTTCACTCTGAAGATCCTTACCCAAGATAAAGTTTGTTCTTAATTACGTGCTTTGCAAATATCTCACTATCTTAAGGGAATAGATCAAAAATGTTCTGCAATCTCAAATCACTCAGAACTGGTCCCAAAGGAAACCATTCCATTCCCTACATTGTTTATAAATAATATTCCACAAGAAAAAACATTTTCAGCACATTACATTTCTCCTTTACTGCCACAATCCCTTCTACTTGTTTTATATGTCCTTTACCATTTCTATAAATCATCTCATGTCAAAACATGGTGTCTTATTAATCGATAAGGTTATATCATTTAGCCAGTGCTTCACATTTTATTTCCACTGAAGGTCCTCCTTTATCAATTGCAGTCATGATTTGGAGATGCCGGTGTTGGACTGGGATGTACAAAGTTAAAAATCACACAACACCAAGTAATTGCCCAAACGGGTTTAATTGGAAGCACACTAGCTTTCAGAGCATCGCTCCTTCATCCTGGTGAAGGAGCGACGCTCCGAAAGCTAATGTGCTTCAAATTAAACCTGTTGGACTATAACCTGGTGTTGTGTGATTTTTAACTTTATCAATTGCAGTATCCAACTCTATGTCACCATTGTGAATACAATCGAAGAACTGGTGCAATCTATCTGTGAAACCATCTAAAGCAAAAATATTCCATAAATGAAACTAATTCTATCAAATATACTTATTATTCTGTTACATCTGGTTCTAGATAGTGCCAGACTTTAATGTTGCTGAAAAAAAGAGAAAAGCTACCAAAAATGTTTATCTTACACTCATCAGAATAAATATCACAATGCCAAATTTCAAATGAGCAAAATAATTCACAGTATGGGAGGAACAAATGTTGATTGGAGATGCACTACATAGAGGAAGCAACAGAGAAAAATAAGCTTCCCAAGTCCTGGGTAAATCAAAGCATTTGTAAAGCTTGGAGCATATTCCTTTTGTTTGCAGAGGAGATTTGAAGGTATGTCATACTCGCAAATTTAGATTAGATTCCCTACATTGTGGAAACAGGCCCTTCAGCCCAACCAGTCCACACTGACCCTCTGAAGAGTGATCCACCCAGACCCATTTCCCTCTGACTAATGCACCTAACACTAAGGGCAATCTGGCATGGCCAATTCACCTGACCTGCACATCTTTGGACTGTGGGAGGAAACTGGAGCACCCGGAAGCAACCCATGCAGACATAGGGAGAATGTGCAAACACCACACAGACAGTCACCAAAGGCTGGAATCAAACCTGGGACCCTGGTTCTGTGAGGTAGCAGTGCTAACCACTGAGCCACCGTGTCACCTCAATTTAAATGAACCACATTATGAATTTGATTGTTAACACTAAATTGATTGTTAGTATAGCAATTAGTGTAATCAGTGAGTGCTGTCCAACTATGGAATCATATTCAACAGTAATATTTTCGGTTTGATTTTGTAAGTGTGGGCTGGTTGAGCATGGTCAGTACTCCTCTATTACAATCAAGCATGTTGTGTGGCTTGATCAGCCAAATGCTGGGAGGTACCTCATACGGGGAAAAAGAAAAACTGGAAACAAAAAGGATGCATGCTGGGAAATAAGCAAACTGATAGTATTCATCCTTCATTTTGAAGTATACAAGATGAGTCAATGCAGTGTGTTCTGTTCACCAGTTTATTTTTTTTTACCCTTAGCTGAAGTATTCTGCCCTCCAATTCCCCATTGCTTTCTCCATGGCAACACATTGGTCAGTCAGAGTTGATTTGCCAAAAAAATCAGTACGTTTCTCTATTCTAGGCAAATGGTGATTGTTGGAAATTCAAGATGAAAAGCATTGATAAAGTCTCATTACTTCAGTAACATTGAAAGAAATGGCCTGCCAATATAATTACCCTACTTTAAGACAAAGTTTACAAATTTTAAATGCATCATATCTGGGTGAATACACACAACATGGCCTCTGATGATAGACCCGTGCTTTGTAGTTGGTTCACTTCTGATGTGAGGTGCAAAGAAATTGCCATGCATTGTCAGATGCTCCTTCTGAAGTTGATGAAGCTGGTGCTCTGCTCCAAGCATAGACGATACTTCAATTTCAATTAATCATTCACGACAAATCAAGAAAAAAAACAATTTTGACAATAATTGGGCTTAAACTTTATTCAGGAACCTGAATTAGCTCAAAGAGAATTTTTTTTAGAAACTCAAAAAGCTTGGTTCATGATCCCAAGAACTCAGGAATGTTCCCCTGAGGAATGAGATTAACAGTGAATGCTATAGTTGGCATAGTTCTGTGCAGCATATCTGAAGCAACTCAGTTAGATATCCTCAATTTAGTTATACTGCTTTCCAGCAAGTGGAATGAGTTTTTTTTTAAAAACCATTGCATCATTCAGAATCCCCAATTTAGATTTAATAACTACAGGTTGATTACTAAGAAAATGCTAATTATTTAAACTCTTTATTTATGTCATTTATTCATAAAAATCCGATAAAACTATCATATTTTATTTACCATCTAATAATGTACAGCAGATCCAACTAAGAGCTGTTGGACCTTTTATTTCAAAATTGCTCATTATGTAAATCCACTCATCAGAACTTCCCCTTCTCCCAATCCCGCTTTGACATGCCAAGTACTGTATCTCGAGATGTTGAGAAATTACAACTCTCTCACAGTTTACGAACTGGATTGTCACAAATTCACCCAGATTGATAAACAGAATTTACTCAAGTCAACTGACATAAATTGTTGCTGGATTGTTATTAACAGTGGGAGTTGGAGAATGGCTTTATTTGTTATAGACATGGTTCCTTAGAGAAGGACCTATTGTGTATAATTGAACTCTAAAGGTTGCTTGCTGTTTAAAAATCCATGCTCGTAGCAATAAGGTTGATAACAATTCATACAATACATACCCATGTTTTCCTGTGATTATTAAGTATAATAAAGCACCATGAATATATTTAAACACATATAAAAAAGGTTAACACATTTTTTCATGGGATACTTTTATCAGCATTGAATTTATTCTCATCACAATCCCTTAAAATGCAAGGATTGCTCAGAGAGCAAATAAAAAAAAAGTCAGAATTTATCCTGATAAATGCAAACTTCTCTGCATTCTTTCAGGGGCTGACAATTTTGTGCAATTTCCTTCTTTCTTTTGTATTTCCATCACACAGCTCTTTTTTATTACCTCTCAGGCAAGCGTTTACTGTCAACAGTGACAGTTGCCCTGAAATTTGACCATGGCATCTATTCAGTGTTGTGGGTTTCTGCCATTGGTATTACTGAATAGGCTGATTGTCAGTGCATAGATCTTTGAGCACATGGGACAGGGGATCTCATGAGACAGTGGGACTCTACTGCAACTTCTGTCCTCCTTCTCCTCTCTGCTGTTGCTCTGCCTGAGCATTAAGGCTTTTGAATGATTGGCAGCCAACGACCTCTCAAGCGTTAACATCTATATTAATGCTGCACTGCAAGGAAAGCTTCAAAGTGCCTTTGAAGTATTTTCTTGGTCGTCTCTGGCTTACTAGCAACTTGACAGTTGAGAAACCAGATCTTGGTCTTCAGCAGTGTTAATTTTGCAGGAGGTTTTATCTAAATGCTTGTGGAGCTGGTTTTTCAAGAACGTTTATTTGATTATGCCCATGTTGAATGTGAACATTGAGGTAGAGGCATTGCTGGTGGAATCTCTCTCGTACTCTGACATGTTGTTCATGCACAAGCCAGGTCTCACTGGAATGCGAGAGTGTAGTAGCAACAATTACACAGCTTGCTTGAATTTCTGTTGACTCATCAATGCCTTTATTGGTAAACATTTGCTGCCATCGTTTGTGGAAGGCTGAGATAGCACAGGTCCTCTGGTGTTGATACTCCCGGTCAATAATAAACTATCCAGGAAAAGACAAGAAAAGTTCTCAATATATTTCAGAATCCTTCCAAAGTATGTGGGAGTTGGAATAATTATCTGGATAGGTATGGGCGGGGACTCCAGGTGTTGATGAGGTGGCAATTTTGGTGGAGCCAAGGACCTCTGGTTGCGGTATGCTGAGAGCCGGGAGATCCTGGTTACCAGCAAGGTAGTGGAGCCCAAGGGCTCCTGGATACCAGCGAGGTGAAGTGTGGTGGGCAGCTTTTGGTTAATGTAGGCCCAGAGCTGGGGTCTCCTGGTTACCAGCAAGGCAGTGGAGCCCAGGGGCTCCTGGTTACTGGTGAGGTGAAGTGTGGTGAGCAGCACCTGGTTATAGTAGGCCCAGATCTGGGGTCTCCTGGTTACCAGCAAGGCAGTGGAGCCCGGGGGGGGTCCTGGTTACTGGTGAGGTGAGATGTGGTGAGCAGCACCTGGTTATAGTAGGCCCAGAGCTGGGGTCTCCTGGTTACCAGCAAGGCAGTGGAGCCCGGAGGGTCCTGGTTACTGGTGAGATGAGGTGTGGTGAGCAGCACCTGGTTATAGTAGGCCCAGATCTGGGATGTCCTGGTTACCGGCAAGGTAGTGGAGCCTGGGAGCTCCTAGTTACTGGCGAGATGAGGTATGGTGGCAGCTCTTGGTTATGGTAGCCCAGAGCCAGGGGCTCCTGGTTACAGGGATAAGTGTGTGTTGAACACGGGACCTGGCATCGGCAGCCCATCAGCGAGATGGACCGAACAATGAAAAGATGGCACCTGTAGAGTGGTGACTCTGATGTTGGTGGGTCCAATGAAGGTATTGCGATGCAGGTGTCATTGGTCAACCAGCTCAGGACTCACAGTGGAGGTGGCACATCAAAGAGGGACTTTCTTTCAGCTTATTCTTTTTATTCTTAAAACAGGCAAAATGACTTTGGATTGTGACAAGAGTTGAAGCTTTTCACTATGTGTTATTCATTGGAGAGCACAATAGATATATTATCATTCTTTTTTTTTGTTTCAGCAATATTAAAGGACAGGCAAGAGTCCATTGTGCAGAACTGGAGAAATTGAGTAACTCGCAAATCTGTTGCAGAGTGGGCACAGTAATCAGCTGTCATGAGACAGAACTTTGGCCCGGGAGTCCACAGACAAGAATCTGCATGCAGGTGACAGAAGACAGACTGTGGAATATCTACATGGGGACAGCAGCATCCGTGACTGAGATGTCCTGCTCCAGATTCTCTTTGCTCATCCCAGAAGGAGGAGGAGCTGGAAAAGGTTTCCTAAAAATGCACCATTCCACTTGTTCCTGGCTGAGGATCCAAACATTGTTCGATCAGCATCTTCATGGTGAAAGGGGAGGAAGAAAGCCCTCTAAAAATTTGTAACATGAGAACACTCATGGGTAACCTCAAGAGCAACAAGGTGAAAGAAGAACTGCAATGAACTGTGGAGGCTTCAGAGTGTGGGTGTTGCCACACTCTGAGGCCCATCAATGTGGGAGGGACAGCTTGAAGGAGAAAAACAAGGGACTACAACTTTCCATTGGCAAACAAATGGTTTTCAGGCACGTTCAAGTGAATAAGGGTCACTGGACTCAAAATGTTAACTCTGCTTTCCCTCTATAGATGCTGTCAGACCTGCTGAGTTTCTCCAGCACTTAGTTTTCTTTCTCAAATCTATGGCATTGGCTTTGTGATCCTGAATCTGGCCTTGGATGCACTGCCACTGAATATGCTATTTGAACAAATGAAAGACTTTTAACTCTTCACCGACAGCTCAGCCAATAATCAACATTGTACATTTGTCAGTGCATCATCCGCAACTCAAGACTTGATGAAGATGTCAAGGCAAGATTTGGTTCTGACATTGATAAAGTCCTCACTGCCACTTAAAAGAAGAAAACATCATGCTTCTTGGTGTCCTTAATGTCACTATGGCTGTTCCTGTGATGACTGATGTGAATCTATTGGTTAAAAACAATGTTTGAAAAGCCAATGTAGATAGTGTCTGCCTGCTGACAAAGTGTTTTCAGCATGGTCTCATTATGACAAACACTGTCTTATACCAGAAGGACAAGTATGCAGCCATTGGTCAACAAAGCTCTGAGTGCTGTGCAACACATTTCGCAATTATCTGGTAAGAAATGAGACTTCTGTACGAACATTAAGTAGAAATCTTCCATCATTATGTAACGGCATAATTGCAGTAAGTAAGTGAGGAGTATAGCAGTGTGATAATTGCACAAATGGCAATTTCTGCAGTCAACGCTTTTTACTGACACTGCATAAAGTTAGTTTTGCTGTGATCGCTGTCTCTGGACCACAATGTCTATTTGATACCGTTGTTCCGATCACAATGTGCTTGCTGAGGCATAATCACTAACACTGGACTGTGATTGTTTCAGCAACATTACTTCTCTTCCTTCTTGAGGATAGTTACAATCATCACACTCACGAAATTGCCATGGTGAGGAGGATTGTGCAAGGGAGGGTGTGCTGATAGTGGGGGGCAAGTTAGAGGCATCTTGCTCAAAGCACGGACACCTCTGATTTCATGATTGTTCAAGTCAAAATCTAACTGATGTCTGTATCACTCAGTCGATGCAAGGGACTGGTGCTTGCTGGACAGACTATCCAGTCCTTTCAGTGATGAATATCCAGGAACACAAAGACATCACTAAACACAAGGTTCAAGAGAAAGAAGCTAAGTGTCTTAGTCCTAAAGGAGTGAGAATGGAGAGAGACTAGTCTGGAACCAATCTGGAAATTCTTCAACATCCAACTCACTTTGAGAACTGTTGCATTATTACAGTCAGCTGCAGTTTGCACCCCTATCCAAACCATTGAGTAACATTGTCACTAGGACTGGTTCAACCAAAATGATATGGACGTTTGCAATGTCACCTAAGGTCACAAAAATTTAACATTCAAAGAGCTCAAGGCTGAAACCCAATGATAAACTTCAAATATAAAAGACAAGTGACCGGTATATAAAAGCCTAGAAACTCAACAGTATGCTCTTTGTCAAGACATTAAAAAAGCTCTTTCAACTGGTGTTAACTATGGACCTAGATAAATGGGACAAAATCCTCTTTCCTCACAGGATGGTGCCTTTCTTTTTAAGGATGTCTTTTTAATACTATCTGTCAATCCCGCAAAGAACATTACCAAAGATTCTTCAAGCATAAATCCATAAATTACAGGAGTCTATCCTTCAGTGCCGTGTGCCACAATCCAGTTGAACCCCTGATGGGAGATCTGCAGCCAGCATGGATGATAAACCACAAAGCCTGGCCCTCAATGATGATAAGCTTTTAGTCAGATCAGGATGCGACACCTTTGAGAGGTAAACTAGTTGCCCCACCACCATCCTGTCACCATTACCCTTTGTCCCTCTCATTCTCCCTCCCTCAGTGGTAAAATCAGGAACCTGACAATGAGAATTAACCTCACAGAGGGAGGATTCGGAATATTGCTGAAACTATCACAGTTCAGTATAGTGAGCATGGCTCAGCAAGCAGGTTGTAATAGCAACACCTGCATCAAACAGACACCAGAGACAAGGATCACAGTTTTGAGACCAACACCAACTTTATGCAGTGTCAGTATAAAGTGCTGACTGCAGAAATTGCCATCTGTGCAAATTATCACATTGCTATAGACCTCACTTCATTGATGCAATTGTACAGCTACTTATTGATGAAACATTTCTACATAATGTCCGAACGGAACTTCTCTGAAGTCACACTTCTTTCCAGGTAATTATTTAATTATTAAACTTGTTGCAAGGCACTCAGAGCTTTAGAATATAGAACATTACAGCACAGTACAGGCCCTCGATGTTGCGCCGACCTGTGGAACCAACCTGAAGCCCATCTATCCTACACTATACCACTTTCATCCATTTGTTTATCCAATGACTATTTAAATACCCTTAAAGTTGGCAAGTCTATTACTGCTACAGGCTGTGCAGTCCACGCTCCTACTACTCTCTGAATAAAGAAATGACCTCTGACATCTTTCCAAATCTATCACCACTTCATTTAAAGCGATGTCCCCTCATGCTAGCCATCGCCATCCGATGAAAAAGGTTCTCATTGTCCACCCTATCTAATCCTCTGATTATCTTATATATCTCAATTAAGTCGGCTCTCATCCTTCTTCTCTCGAATGAAAACAGCTTCAAGTCCCTCAGCCTTTCCTCATGAGACCATCCCTCCATACCAGGCAACATCCTGATAAACCTCCTTTGAACCTTTTCCAAAGCTTCCATATCCTTCCGATAATGCAGTGACAAGGACTGTATGCAATATTCCAAGTGCGGCTGCCCCAGAGTTTTGTACAGCTTCAGCAAGACCTCATGGCTCTGAAACTCAATCCCTCTATCAATAAAAGCTAACACACTGTGTGCCTTCTTCACAACCCTATCAACCTGGGTAGCAACTTTCAGGGACCTCTGTACATGGAGACCGAGATCTCTCTGCTCTTCGATGCTACCAAGAATCTTACCATTGGCCCAGTATGCTTTATTTCTGTTACTCCTTCCAAAGTGAATCACCTCACATTTTCTGCATTAAACTCCATTTGCCACCTCTTAGCCCAGCTCTGCAACTTATCTATGTTCCTTTGTAACCTGCAATATCCTTCACCACTATCCACAACTCCACCGGCCTTAGTGTCACCCACAAATTTACTAACCATCCTTCTATGTCCTCATCTATGTCATTTATAAAAATGACAAACAACAGTAGCTGATCCTTGTGGTATACCACTACTAACTTAACCCAATTATCCAGGAATCAGAAATCCTCCCTCCTGCACCATCGTTAGAGCCATGTGTCCAACTCTTCTCTCTCCCTGTTCCTCACCTCGCTAGCACTTGGCATGGGCAAAAAAAACAGAGATAACAACTCTGTTTGTTCTAGGTCTAAGCTTCCACACTAGCTCCCTGAATTTCTGCCTTCAATCCTCATCCCTTTTCCTACCTATGTTATTGGTGCCTATGTGGGCCAAAGCTTAAGCTGCTCCCCCTCACCCTCAAGGATCCTAAAACACAGTCCAAGACAACAAGCCAACCGTGAGAGTCTCTCACTCCCAGCGAACCTCCTATCTGTCCCCCTAACTATGGAATCCCCAATGACTAATGCTCTGCTCCTCTGCCCCCCCTTCCCTTCTGAGCAACAGGAACAGACTCTTTGCCAGAAACTTGTACCCCATGGCTTACCCATGATAAGTCATTCCCCCCAATGGTATACAGAGGAAACTCGATTATCCGAATACCAATTATCCGAAAATCGGATTATCGGAAGGCGATCTCGAGGTCCTGATAGAAACATTACATCAAAACATGTTTCCAGCAGAGATCGCATCTTTTGTTTACAGTGATTAAACAGGCACCATCTCCAAATGACTGACCTCCCACCCTCTCTCTCCCCATATTTTCCCTGGAATTCTACAAAGGGGTGTACCCTAAACCCACCCCCGCCCCCCCCTTCCCAGGAATAATCTCTCCAACATTGTCCTGTACAGGGCAAACATGGAACCTGTCACAAATCTGCAATAAAAGGTTGTGTGTGTCTGTGCACTATTTGGAGACTTCACCCACAAAGGCAGAAGCAGCAGCAGTCTAGTTGTTGGTGTGCAGTCTGGATGCCCTGGAGAGGGGCCAGGGGTGGATGGGGGGAGGTGGGGGGTCTGTGTTGGGGGCAGGGGCTCGCACGCTTTGTGCTGGGGGGCGGGGCTGGTCTTGGACTAAGTTGGGGGGCAGTGTTGGACAAGGGTGGGGGGGGGGTGCGGTGTCTCGTGCACCGTGCACTGCTGCAGCCTCCTAAACAGGGAGCAGACTTTAAAACTCTGAGCCCCACGGGAAAGACATTTAATCGATATTTCGAATAATCAATTATCCGAACGAAATAGTGCCCGCCCATCTCGTTCAGATAGTCAAGTTTCCACTGTATTTGTTATTGTGAGGAATGGCCACAAGGTATCCCTGCACTGCCTGCTGGTTCCCTTTCCATCCCCTGACTTTAACCCATCTGCCTTTTACTTTTACCTGAGGTGTGACTATCTCCCTGTAACTCCTCTCAATAACCCTCTCCGCTTCCCGAATGATCCAAAGTTCATCCAGCTCCAGCTCCAGTTCCCTAATGTGGTTTTCATGGAGCTGGAGTTGGGTGCACTTCCTCTGGAGGAATTCAGCAGGGACACCCGTTGTGACCCTTACCTCCCACATTCTGCAGCAGGAGCATTCAACTGTCCTAACTGCCATTCTAAATTCCCAAAGAGACAGCAGAAAAATAAAGAATAAAAAAACTAGTTACCTTATCAATTCCCCGCACAAAATGTTTTTTTTATCTGGAGGAGGAGGATGGGTGGGACACACTACCTAAGTAATGTTGCAAATTATGCAGCTGCCCAAATATATTAGTTCATTTACTCAATAGATCCATGTACACTCCCGCTCAGTTTGTGCTCTGCCTTGGCAAGTTTTTAAATCATTGATTCACCTTCCAATCAACCCCTGGTTGATGCTCCCTCTCTTCCTGCAGCTGAAACAAAAATGGACGTTTTTGACACATAGTCGAGAGTATGGTGCTGGAAAAACACAGCAGGACAGGTAGCATCCAAGGAGAAGGAGAATCAATGTTTCAGGCATAAGCCCTTCATTAGTGATTCCTGATGAAGGGTTTATGTCCAAAACATCGACTGTCCTGCTCCTTGGATGCTGCCTGACCTACTGTGCTTTTCCAGCACCACACTCTCGCTTCTAATCCCCAGCAATGGCAGTCCCCACTTTCTCCTTTGTTGACATCCAATGTTTAAATCAGAGTGGTGCTGGAAAAGCACAGCAGGTCAGACAGCATCCAATTCTTGATGAAGGGCTTTTGTCCGAAACATCGATTTTCCTGTTCCTCGGATGCTGCCTGACCTGCTGTGCTTTTCCAGCACCACTCTGTTCTAAACTCTGGTTTCCAGCATCTGCAGTCCTCCCTTTAGCCTAGCCAATGTTTAACCAGTTAGCTGCCCACAGAACAAAGAGTGAAGGTTCTCATTTGGTCAAATGCTTCTGTAAAGATATTAACTCACAGTGAACTGCAATCAAAATTGACACTTTGTTAATCAGGATTTTTTTAAATGTTGAATTCAAAGTTTTGCACCATCAGAAAACAAACACTTTTTTCCAGGATGACTTGGGTTTGAGTGTGGTGGTTCTCGTATTTTAGCATCCAAGAAGGAAATAACTTTTGTTTGCATAGTACCCCAGCAACTCATCAGAACATCACCAAATATCTATTCATGAACTGACAAATTAGGAGCAGGAGTTGACTGTTCAGTCACTTGAGCCCATTCTGCCAATAAATAAGATTATGGCTGATCTGATTATACCCTCAAATTCCTAATTATGATTACCCTAGTAAGTCAAGAATCTCCCTCTGTTTTTAGAAGGTTTAAGGTGGTGTAAGCAGAGTTCTGATGACTCATGACTGTTTGAGAGTAAAAGGAAATTTACACTCATCCCACTGTTAAATGGACAACATTAGATTTGCAAAAAGCGACTCTTAGAGTCTCCTGTCAGAGGAAACATTCTCTTCACATTCATCAGATCAAGATCCCTCAGGATCTTATGCTTCAATCATATCTCCTCTTACTCTCCAGTACTCCAGAGGATAGGAGCCTAGTCTGTCCAACCTTGCCTCAAAGCAATGATTTGTTCATTCTAGGTATTAATCTGGTAAACCTCCTCTGAACTGCCTTCAACACTTTTGCATACTTCCTTATACAAGATGACCAATACTCCAAATACAGATTCATCCGTTTTCTGTATAACAGAAGTATGATCTTCCTACTTGTGGATTCAATTTGTCTCATGATAAGTGATAATGTTCTGTTGAATTTCCTAATTACCTGCTATACCTGCAACCTAACCTTTCACAATTCATGCTGAGGATATCCAGATGACTCTACATCTCAGAGATTTACCATGTCTTATTATTTAGATAATATGGTTTTTAAATCTTTCTGGCAAATGGATAGTTTCATATCTTGCCACATTGTACACTCGTTTTGCTGGTTGTTGGTACAGGATCCTTTGAAAACCGCTGAAGAAAGAACCAGAAATGATATCACCCACCTTTACAGACCAAGATCCATAAATAGAAAGCGGGACAGAACACCAGGACTTCACCAGAGGCTCACTGATGATGTTACCTAGCATGGTGACGAAACGTCTGAAAATAAACCTACCAGCTCAGCGAGCAAACTTACAAACAGCTATTCATCTGCTTGTTGGTAGTGAGATTTATTTTCTTATTGGTTCACTCATGGGATGTAGGCATCGTTGGCTGGCCAACATTTATTTCCCATTTCTAATTTCCCTGGAG
This sequence comes from Chiloscyllium plagiosum, assembly GCF_004010195.1. Lineage (NCBI taxonomy): Eukaryota > Metazoa > Chordata > Chondrichthyes > Orectolobiformes > Hemiscylliidae > Chiloscyllium > Chiloscyllium plagiosum. Next base: position 12,532,971 of record NC_057739.1, on the reverse strand, counting down.
AAGTTTCCCATTTCTAGTTGCCCCTAAAGGTATACAGACAGGCTAAGTGATTGGGAAAAGACTTAGATGATGAAATATAAAGTGAGAAAATATGCACTTTAACAAGAAGAACAGAATAGATGGAAACTGCAGAAAACAGCAGCGCAGGGAGATTTGAGATCCCCAACAACCTTGCATACAAGTTCAGTAGACAATAGGGAAGGATAATGGAATAGCCATTATCTCAAAGGGTATGGAGTAGTGAAGAATAATGTTGTGGAAGACAAACCATAATCTAGTTGAATGGTGGAGCATAGTTAATGATGACTTACTCCTGCTCTTATTCCCTAACTTCTGAGGTGTCACTTGTTTTTGTTATAACTCACCTGCCCAGATTATTTAGTTATTGTGTCATTTCACTGAGGATTTGGCAAAGTTAGGAACTGTCTTCAGGACTGAGACTTCAAACTGACACGATTTAGCATACATTGAATTTGAATATATCACAGACATACCAGGATCTCAGTTATAGTTATCATAAACGAGGACTAAACTTCTTCATGTGTTCATATTCTCATGTGAGTATTCCGGAATGTAGTGTAGTCAAAAGTGTTCTAACTCCATCTACACTGTGTTAATTATACTCAGTGATGTACAATAATAGCACAAAACTGCAAGGTCCTGTTGTTCCTGCAAAACAATTGTGAATTTTACATTTAGTCAACAACAGCGTAACTGAATGTTAAATGGAATTATGCTCCAAAGTGTAGAATCATTGGCACTGCAAGACAACAAGTCTGACTGTAATGAGCTGACAGAAGGCAAGATGAAGTTTCTCCTGAAATAAAACTGCTGTCCTTTTAAAGTATTAAATTAATTTCTTTTATTGATTAAACAGATGCTGAGCTCTGTTCCTAAGGCTTATTAGCCTGCAAAATATAATTGTGAAAGATCGTAACCACAACTGTCCACACAAACCATTGCCTAATAATCTGTGATGAGCATCACAACATTATGGAAATCTAAGTGCCATTACAGAGACAATTATCAATGAAACATGACACTGAATATATTTTCAGAGATGGAATCAGGGAAAATCAGATCTCACATCTATTGTCCTCTCCAGAAAGCAAGCAATTGCTTCCTTTACATATTCAAATGTTACTAACACCATATCATAAATTAAGTCATAATGCATTACTGCTGACCTCAGTGCCCTTCAATTTTGTCATAATGAGAATATTAAAAACAAATTTTGTCTGAAAGAAAGGAACCAATGTAGGTTGTAACAATCAAGTCCAGAACTGTGAATAAATTTAACTTCTGAGGTTGGTGATAAAGGAGTTTGATTTTTTTTTTAAATGTGATACCTCAATTCAATTTTTACTTGACAAGGTGTAAAGCCACATTAAGGAATAAAATATACAAATCTTGTGTTAACAAAACTAAAGAGTCAGTTTTCCATAAACTTAGTCAAATTAAATATAAAATTTGTTAAAAGGTTCAACCTTTAGCAGATCCTGCGACATACACACACCAGAATGGAAAACAGAACAGGTTCTAAGAAATGGAAATATGTTAGTCTATAAGTAAAAGTAGTTATATTTGAAGATTCCTTCAATGTGCTTGAAGTTCTGGTGGGGTTGCGGACAATGTAAGCTGATCCTTTTTTCAGACAGTCTCTTTGAAACGACAATGTCTTCTTTCCAAAATGAGTCCAAAGACACATGAGGTTCTTTTCATTTTTACAAACATGATTAGGCTATTCAGCCCCTCAAGCCAGCTCTACCATTCAATAAGTTTATGGATAATCTAATTGTGACCTCAAGTCATCATTCTCACTTAACACTGGAACCTTTCACCACCTTGCTTACCTAGAATCTATATACTTCACATTAAGAAGCTATCAATCCTTTCTGAAGAATATTCAAGGATTCTGCTCTGACTGCTCTTTCAGAAAAGGACTTGGAATCCTCTGGGAACCTTTTATCTTCCATTACCTCTGTTTTAAATGGACACCTTGATTTTTAAATATAGACACTTAATTCTAAGTTCTCCCATATGAGGAAGCATCTTTTTCACATCCACTCTATCCAGACCCTTCAGGATCTTATATTCTTCAAACAAGTCACCCACTTATTGTTCTAATCTTCTGCTGACAGAAGCCTAGCCTGACCAACCTTTCCTTCTAAGACCACCTGCCCTTTCCAGGTATTAATAAACCCAAAGAAATGTGGATGCTGGAAATCTGAAATAAAAATAAACAAAAAATGCTGGAGAAACTCAGCAAGTCTGGCAACATCTACAGAGAGAAAGCAAGGTTAACTTTTCCAGTCCAGAAACCTACCTTCGCATATTCAGATATTAGTCTGGTAAACTTTCTCTGAACCGCTTCCAAAGAATATAGACTTATTAAAAAATATTTTATCTTTGTGATGTGCTCCAAATGTAACAGAGATAGAGTCTGAACTTATAAAATATGCTCTTGCATTCTTGATGTTATTTCCCTTTGTAACAAACTGGCAAGTTTACACTCATTACTTTCCATAAGGAGATGTTTTAGTCATGTGATAACTGGCTAAAAGTGCACTTTGAAGACAATGCATGTTCACAAATGTGTCTCAGTATTCCATTGTCAAAGCTGCCAAGATGCCTTTGAAACAGATGGGGGTGAGGTGAGCATCTTGAAAAAAATATTTCATTCGGGGATAAGGGCTTTGCTGCATTTATTGTTTGTCCCCATTTCTTTGTATTCATTCACCAGAAGTGGATGTCAGTGGCCAGGCCAGGCCAGTATTTATTGCTCATCCCTGATTAGCTCAGAGGGTAGTTGAGAGTCAATCACATTGCTGTAGATCTGAAGTTACATAGAAGCCAGATCAGGTAAGGATGGCAGATTTCCTCCCCAAAAGGATATTAGTGAGCTCAATGGCATTTTGAGACTGTCAGCAACATTTTTTTCGTCAATATGAGATTCTTAATCCCCAGGTTGGTATGGAATTCAAATTCCAGCATTTGTCATGGTGGAATTTGAACTTCAGTGCTCAAAACATTACCTAGGTCTCGCAAAAATAGTCTATTGATAATACCATTAGATTGTCCTCCCCCCACCCCAGTTACTTTTGAGATGTTTGTGGTGAGCTATCTCAATGAGTGTGACTTCATAGCATTCAAAAAATTTAGCATCAGCTAGGTCAAAGCAGCGGCCTTGATTGTCATAAGTATTCACTCCCACCAGCACTAGCAGTGGTGTGCACCATTTACAAGATGCACTGCCTGCAATGCACAGAGTCTCCTTTGGCAGCACTTTCCAAACCCACAATCACTATAGTCCAGAAGGTCAATGGCAGGGAATACATGGGACACCACTACATGTGAGTTCTTTTCCAAGCCATTCACCATCCTGACTTGGAAATCTATCATTGTTCTTTCACTGGTACTGGCTCAAAATGCTGGAACTCCCTCTCTAACACTATCATAGGCTTATTTACTCCAAACTGACTGCAGTAATCTAAGGAGGAAGATCACCAGTACCTCTCAAAAACAACTGGGCATGGTCTCTAAATGCTGGCCCAAACAGCAATATTCAAATACTTGAATGAGGAAAATATTCCACACTGCACAGAAAAGCAAATACGGAGTAATGTTCTCCCTGTGTCTGTATGGATTTCCTCCCACAGTCCAATGATGTGAAGATTAAGTGGATTGATCATGCTAAATTGTACACAGTGTCCAGGGATGCATAAATTAGCCAGTTTAGCAAGGGGATATGCTGGGTTACAAGGATAGGATAGGGGGTGAGTCTGAGTGGGATGCTCTTTGGAGAGTAGGTGTAGACTTAATGGACTGAAAGGCCAACTTCCACACTGCAGGGATTCTATGATGTATACTATGTGCCTATTCAGCTTCCTGGTTGTTATTAGACAGTTCCTGACTCAACGTTCTGTAAGGAACCCAGGGATTATTGTCAGTTTCAGTTGTTTACTGGTTCCTTTTGACAGGCATGCTGAGACGATTTGTCTCCATCATTGGTTTCACATTAATAATCGGCAGGACTCAGGCAATTGGCTGGGTAAAAGAGAAATATTATAACTGAACTCGTGAAATATTTCAAAATCTTTTGAATAACAGACAAAGGACGCATAGTGACCACTCTCTATTGCTCTTTAAAAATAATGCCAGTGTCTTTTAATATGCTTAGGTTCAAATAATATTCAGAAAAATATTTTTCACTATTTAATTTTAAGAAGCAATATTGAAACAAACAGAATAAACACAACTGAACTGAAATATTCTTGTATCCTAACTAAAGTAATAAACAGCAGAACAATAACTGTTGACAAAATGCTATCAAAATCCTCCTTCAGTGTTTCAAAACATTATTGAATGAACAATTTCTGTCTCAAAAGCATTAGGTCATAATGAAACTGGAAGAAAATCTGACAAGCTCAATTATTAGTGTTGCTAGGAAATGTGAAATACTGATAACAAAGTGATATGTGAAAAGAGAAAAAAACACAAACCGTGTTACATAAAGTATGTTGCCCCCGATGTGAGATAACTAACGCAATGAGAATTCAAAGCCCTTTCTATCAAACTTAGGTACAAAAGCCCGTCTCAAAAGATGTTGCTGATTCTGCAGGCAGGATTTTGACCTTGATAATAGGTCATAAATTGAGTTAGATGGGCAAGTGACTTTAGGGTGATATCCAGCATACTGTTTAAAATTGGCACCATCTATTTCTGGGAAGGCCAGATTGGGGACCAAATGGTTGTCACCAACAATGGTATACAGCATATTCAGGTCACTGATGGGAGGTCAATTTGAATATTCCAGGTCATGGGAAATGATCTGCTCCCTGGAGACAATCTCCCAGTGGCAGAGTGGCTAGGGTCCAGTATTCAGGATGCACCAAGTCTCCTCCTTGCTAATGCGATCACAGTGGTTCAGTGATTAGTGCTGTTGCCTCATAGTACCAGGGATCCAGGTTCAATTCCAGCCTTAAGTGACTGCCTGTGTAGAGTTCCCATGTTCTCCCAGTGTCTGTGTGGGCTTCCTCTGGGTGCTTTGATTTCCTCCCGCAATTCAAAGATGAGCAGTTAAGGTTGATTGGCCATACTAAATTGCCCTTCAGTGTCCAAGGATGTGCAGGCTAGGTGGATTAGCCATGGGCAATACAGAGATAGGATGGAATGTTCTTTGGAGGGTTTGTGCAGACTTGATGGGCCAAATAGCCTCTATCTGCCTAATATTGTTTCTATGGCTTAGGTGGCATGATGGTTCAGTTGTTAACACTATTGCCTCAGAGTGGCAGGGATCTGGGTTTGATTCCAGCCCTGGACAACTGTTTGTGTGGATTTTGCATATTCACCCTGAGTCTGCTCTGATTTCCTCTTACAGTCCAAAGATGTACAGGTTAGGTGGATTGATCATGAGAAATGCAGGGTTACAAAGATCAGATAGGGGATGGGTCTGGATGGGATGATCTTCAGAGGTTCGGTGTGGACTGGATGGGCGAATGGTCTGCTTCCACACTGTAGGGATTCTATGATTCTATGCTGACAGATGTGGCTCCAAAACACCCTACGCTTCCTTGAAGGTCAAGGTCATATTCAAATGCTCTCTTTCTCTCTCTCACAGACACACAATGGCAGCCTGTAGCTCTTCAGTTAAAGGGCTTCTGATTGACCCGACAGTTTCAAACATCATTTGAATGGTGACTGCTCCCTCTAGTCACTAAATAGGCAATCTAGGTACAACCAATGTCACCTAACTGTAAATTAAACCATTAGGAGTCATATCGCTCATACCACCCTGACATCGGGGTCCTGATCCCAAACAGAAAATGCTTCACACAGAGAGTGTTGGAATGCTCTTCCCCAGAAGGCAGTGGAGGCCAAGTCTCCGGATACTTTCAAGAAATTGACAGATAGAGCTCTTAACGATAGTGGAATCAAGGGTTATGGAGATAAGTCAGGAACAGGATACTGATTGTGGATGATCAGCCATGATCATAATGAATGGTGGTGCTGGCTCAAAGGGCCAAATGGCCTACTTCCGGAACCTATTGTCTATTGTCTATTGTCCCTGTGTTTAGAATATGATTTGCAATCAGACTGGTTGGAATGAGCAAGGAAACTAAGGGCTTGCATAATCTATTGCCCACTCACATCCCATCACTCCGTAACATGTTTTACAGTGAATTGCACAGAGATTACGATTTAGGAACAGGCTATACAGCCCAATTCATCCATGTCATTGCCACAAAAACTATCTTGCCCACTACTTCATTACATCCTACAAACATATCCTATTCTTTCTCCAACAAGTCACTCACCTAACTTCACCTTAAATGCATCTCTGTTATTCACTTAATCACTTTGTGGTAATGGAATCCACATTTCAACCACCCTTTGCAATGAGTTTTTTTTTACACTGAATTCCTTATTTGGTTTAGTCATCAATATTTCCATTTAGGGCCCTAATTTTGGACTTTCCAGGCGCAGAAGTATTTTTGTAACATCCTACCCTATCAAAGCCTTTCCTCATATTAGAAGAATAAACATAGAGAATGCTGGAGAAACTCAACAGGTCTGTGAGCATCTTTGTAGAGAAAAACAGAGTTAATGTTCTGAGCCTATTATGACTTCTTTAGGAGTTGACATTAATGAGTGGAAATATAAATTGAAATGCAAAGACCTAAATTATACTCTTGTAACTATGTTTGTTAACCATACCCTGACCAGGTTTCTGTGTTCTCCATTCTCCAGGGCTCTGAAGAAATCTACTTTCATTGACACATGAACAAGAAAGTCCAGATTTCATTGTACATCCACACTTTCCAATATACTCTTCCTTTCTGTTTTTCACACTACAGTGTATAATTTAACATTTCGCCACATTGTACTGCATCTGCAAAGTGCTTGCTCTCAATCAACATCTCAAATTGCCTTGAAGCTTCCTTGCACCCTTCTCACAGCACCACCCAGTTTTGTACTGTCAGCCAATTTGGAAATGCTGTGTTTGGTCCCCTCATCAAGGTCATTTCCATATATCGTGAATAGCTGGGAGCCAAGCATTGAACCTTGTGTTATCTCTCTAATCACTGCCTGCCACTCAATCCAAAGCATATGTTTAATTCTTCTGCCACTTCTTTGTTTTCTTACATTTATCTTCGCTAATCATTTTGTTTTCACATATTTACAGATGTTTTTATGGTCAATTTCTGTATTCCCAGCATTTTTACACAGACTCAGTTTTCTCCTTCTTAATCAAATGTTTTGTCATCTTTTGTTGAATTCAGTAATGCTCCCAATCCTCAGGCTTACTGCTTTTCTGGTAGCCTTCTACTCTTTGGATCTAGTACTATCCTTAATTTCTTTTGTAAGTCATGGTCGAGTCACCTTCCCTTTTAATTTTGTGTTAAACAGAAATGAATAATTGTTGTAATTCATATTCTTTAAATATGGACCATTTATACCAATCATTAACCCCTTTAATAGTGTTACACAATCCATTCTTGCAAACTCACAAATCATACCTTCATAGTTCCATTTATTTAGATTCAGGGCTCCAGTTTCAGATTTGACTACTTCACTCTCCATCTTAACAAGGAATTCCATCACATTATATCTGGTCTTCCCAAAGGGACCCTACACAAGTATTAATTAATCCTTTCTCATTATACAATATCCAGTTTAAAATAGCCTATTCTAAAGTCAGTTTCTCAATGTATAGATTTTAAAAATCATCATGTTCCCCTCTTCAATATAATTGCTAGTTTGGTTTGTACAAACTATATGTAAATTAAAGTCACGCATGTTATAGTTGTACTGTTATCATTCATTTTTGACTTCTCTCTTTTAAGAGATTATTGCAGGCACTTCAAACTTTACTCATAAGATTATAACATGATTTGTGTAGGCAGCTAAACTAATTTAACTGGCGACAAGAACAGCCAGATTCCTTTGGGAATCTTTCTCCACTCACTCAATCCAACTCCACAGTTATCCTCACTAGTGCATTTCAGCAGGGTGGTCACACATGGAAAGCATCACAGATACATCCCAATCTGCTTTTTTTTTTAGATTAAATTAGATTTCCTACAGTGTGGAAACAGGCCCTTCGGCCCAACAAGTCCACACCGACCCTCCGAAGAGCAACCCACCCACACCCATTCCCCTACATTTGCCCGACTAATGCACCTAACACTATGGGCGATTTAGCATGTCCAATAGATAGATATAGCTCTGGCTCGCAGCTTGGTAAAGATGAGCTCTAGTCTGCTTGCCCCTTGTATTGGTTCTCAAACCATCCGTATTAGACCCAGACAATAAATATGTTCGTTAGGACTCAACCAGCTTTTGACCAGCATTCGCACACATGTACTTTCCAGCACAGGTCACGAAGTATCAATTCGATCGATTTTCTTTTCTTCTTCATTCAGGAAATGCACAACTCTGGCTGAAATCAATTCACTCAACAGAGACTGACAGACAGCTTACTTCTGCATGCACTGTGTGGCAACATTATCAATACGTCCTTTGTAATTGCATTCTGACCAGGGAAAACAGGCTGTCGAAAGTCAAAGCTGGGTCACCCAATTCATAAAAAAAATAACTCAGCGAGGCTGAAGGGAAATCATTAATCACTGACATGTGCACAATGGTTGTCAGATGTTCCCAAATCAATCATAAATATAAGATGCCCAGCAAAAAAAATCTCTACATTTTACTAAATGCGAGATTTAGCCGTCCATCTAAGAAGAACCGCATCCCACTATCACCTCCTCCCACCCTGGTACTTTACTGAGATGTTTTGCATTTTTTTGTATCACTAAATTTAATATCAATGCCAGTCAATATTCAATATGGAAAATGGTGCGTGTTTTTTTAAATCTCATGTCCCAGTGGAAATCATGTTAAGGCTCTTAAGTTAATTTCTCTTATAACCTTTATCATGCAGAAAGCATCAGTGACTCAATCTCAAACCCAGTTCCCAGAAGAGCCTAACTAGAGTGCTCTGTTGCGAACAATGAACCACAAATGTTTCTCTTTTGATGGTCTGTAGTCACGTACCAAGGTGACACAACCATTATTCTTGCATAAATTCAAAACAATGTCATCAGATTATTTTGATGGCCTATTGCCAACCAATATGATCAATATCTATTCAGGAGAAAGATGCTGTAGAGAGGAAAATGTTTCTTTATCTCAACATTCAGATTAAGAAAGCACAGTTGAATGGTCACCAAGAAAGGTGTTAACCCTGCACAAAAATCATTAGCCAGTGCAGTGTATCACTGATTCTGAAACATTCACTGTCTGAAGGGCAAGAGAAGATGTTTGGTCTGTTTCTGAAGAGAACATAAATAGAAGATTGGGCTTCAGTTAACTGGAGGACTGGTTTGTGATGCAGAATGATGCCTATAGCATGGGTTCAATTCCTACACAAGCTGAGGTGGCTCCTCATTCTCAGCTTTTCCCTCATTTGACATGTACTCACTAATGAGGGAGCAATCCTTTGGGAGTATAATGATTTTGCCTTTATAAGATAGAAAGAAAAGGGGTAGAAATTTGCTGGGAAAGTAATAAATGTGTGTGAACACTGCATGCTGTTAGCCAAGTGCAAATTGGCCAGCAGTTTGTGATGAGGTAGAGTACTTGCCATGAATTTAAAATCATCACCAATGGTTGGATGATTTGTGTCACTGTGGTCATTTGCTTTCCAAAATCAGCTTTGTAGACCTTAATATCCTCATGACTTTCACAATGCTATATTTGCAAGTCAATTGTTTGCTAAATGGGCCACCAAAATGAAGTCTAGTAATTATTAGCTTAAGTATCCTTGCAATGATATGATGATTGTTAATAATGGCCAATGAATCTGTCAAGCACAGAAAACGAACAATTTGAGATGCAGAATCTCCTTCCTTTATTGATTAGTTGTTGACATTTTTAAAATGATCAACTTTTCATTCTACATTATTTCATACTTTTCCTTCTTTGCTTTCTCTCATTTAATCCAAATTTTCTTTCCCTTCCTTCACTTCCCTTTTGTACCTAACCTGACTATCTACAAACTTGTAAGCTATCTGACAGTTTGCCCAACGCTTTTGCAAGGATTTCGTCCAGTTAGAACACTGCTTCTCCATACTCAAAAACCCCAGGCACTGCTCATGGATCCAATGCTTCACTCACATAGGCCTTCAATTGCCCTACTGCTCCTTCAGCAAAGTAACCCCCATGCTTTCCCTCCCCCGACCATGCATTGTGGTTGAAGGACAGTGCCACGCCCTTGTGTTTTGAGCTAATCCAGCAATCTAAATTGAGATACTAGTCTTCTGATATATCAGGTCGCGTGTGTTTGCAAATGCACTCTCCAAGGCTACGTACCTGAGGGACAGGATTTACATGTATTTGGAAAGACAAGGACTAATTAGGGATAGTCAGCATGGCTTTGTGCGTGGGAAATCAAGTCTCACGAACTTGATTGAGTTTTTTGAAGAAGTAACAAAGAGAATTGATGAGGGTAGAGTGGTAGACATAATCTATATGGCCTTCAGTAAGGCGTTTGACAGGTTTTCTCGTGGGAGACTGGTTAGCAAGGCAGAACTAGCCATTTGGATACAGAACTGACTCGAAGGTAGAGGATAGAGAGTGGTAGTAGAGGGTTGCTTTTCAGAATGGAGGCCTGTGACCAGTGCGTAGTCAACAAAGTGTGCAACAAGGATTGATGATGGGTCCACTACTTTTTGTCATTTATATAAATGATTTGGAGGTATATTTAATAAGTTTGCAGATGTCACCAAAATTGGAGGTGTAGTGGACAGCGCAGAAGGTTACCTCAGAGTAAAATGGGATTTTGATCAGATGGGCCAATGGGCTGAGGAGTGGCAGATGGAGTTTAATTTAGATAAATGAGAGGTGCTGCATTTTGGAAAAGCAAATCAGAGCAGGATTTATACACTTAATGGTAAGGGCCGGTGGACAGTTGCTGAACAAAGAGACCTTGGAGTGCAGGTTCATAGTTCCTTTGAAAGTAGAGTCACAGGTAAATAGGATAGTGAAGAAGGCGTTTGTTATGCTTTCATTTATTGATCAGAGCATTGAGTGTAGGAGTTGGACGGTCATGTTGCGGCTGGACAGGATGTTGGTTAGGCCACGTTTGGAATATAGCATGCAATTCTGGTCTCCTTCCCATTGAAAAGAAACTTGAAAGGGTTCAAAAAAGATTTACAACATGTTGCCAGGATTGGAGGATTTGAGCTATAGAGAAAGGTTGAATAGGCTGCGGTTGTTTTCCCTGGAGCGTCAGAGGCTGAGGGGTAACCTTAGAGAGGTTCATAAAGCCATGAGGGGCATGGATAGGATAAATAGACAAGGTTTTTATCCCTAGGGTGGGGGAGTCCAGAACTAGAGGGCATAGTTTAAGGTGAGAGGGAAAAGATATAAAAGGAACCTAAGGGACAACGTTTTCATGCAGAGGGTGGTGTGTGTATGGAATGAGCTGCCAGAGAAAGTGATGGATGCCGGTATAATTACAGCATTTAAAAGGCACCTGGATGGGTACATGAACAGGAAGACTTTAGAGGAATATGGACCAAGTGCTGGCAAATGGAACTAGATTGGGTTAAGATACCTGGTCAGCATGTACAAGTTGGACCGAAGGGTTTGTTTTCATGATATGCATTTCTATGACTCTAAGACATACTCCTTAGCTCTAAGTAAATTCCTTCAACATATTACATATTGCAACATTCCTTTAATGGGAGGCATTGGCATGGTAGTAATGCCAGTGTACTTGAAATATAGAATGATAGACTACTATTGTTGGGATATAAGCTCAAATTCTGCACTGATAGATAGTAACATCTGATTACAATAGAATAAAATCAGTAAATAAATTATTGTCGAAAGCAACTGCCAATTTTCATTTTCAAAAACGTATCTGGTTCACAATACTATTTAGAGAAGGAAATCTGCTGTCCCTACCTGTTCTGGCCTACTTGTGACTCTAGCCCCTCAACAATGTAGTTGACACTTAACTCTGGATAATTAGGGATAAGCAATAACTGGTGCCCTAGCTAGTGATGCACATATATCATGAATGAATAAAAAATATACATCTGTGTATAATAGGTTCTCAAATACAACTCTCTAGCATCTTGGTTAAGACATCTCTCTCTTCATATGTTTACATGTATTCATATGTCATCCATACCTCAATCTCTACCATCCACAAAGACAGCGGTGTCTCTCCTCACACTAGTGATGCATTTCATCACAATGGTCATAGTCTTGGTGACTATATTGATTGCATAGTAGAAGGCAGTGACACAATACTGCTGAACATGACCAAATTAACAGCTCAAAATCAGTACAAGTTAACACCAGTGGTATTGACAGGAAAGTCTGCCAATAGAAGAGTGAAGTGGTGGTGCTCAGGAAGGCAGAAAATAAGGCACCATCCTCCAAAATTGTCATATGTACAACATCATTAATATTAAAAGAATATGAAAATATTATATAAAAGCAATGAACAAAGAAGGAAATCTAGAAAACCAAAAGCATGAAATGGAAAAGGTGAAATTAAACAGCCGAGGGTTATGTGACATGAAGTCACATTCTCCTGTCCACTGTCTGAACAATGAAGTGAGAATGATATACTTGAAGGAAAAATAAAGGAATAGGATGTGCTGGTAATGCTAAATGCCAAGTGTGTGAGTGAGTTATGATGTGATTCAGACAGATTGATGCTGGTAAAACTAAAGGAGCAAATAGTGGACATTACCATCACACAAGCAGACCTGCCCACAAGTGAACATAGGGGTTAAAGGCTTGATGAAATGTTTGGCAGAATGGTAAAAATATTGAACAGGAGAATGAGAAAAGCAGTGTGATAGCGATGGGAGATTTAAACAATAATGTTGGAGAAAGACCAGAGAACAAAGGTGTCAGACCACATCATCTTGGATGAACAAATAATTGATATGAAAAAATGGTACATTCTTAAGGAGGATGACATGTTTAATGATGAAAAATACATAGTTTAGTCATCCAAGAGGAAGATATTATATTGTGATGATGATGCTACTTTAACAAGGCTATTCTGTCCTTGTTTCGTTTTCAAGAGTGGTCATAAAGGCAGAGGAGCTAAAATGTCTGAACTGGCTACTTTAATAATGCCTAACAGATGCTGCCTAAATCGACAATCAGAAAAGGCTCTCAGGTGTTTTAAACACTTGTATATTGAAAGGGGGTGGTCTGTTCTCCCAGATCAGGCTATTTTTCTAGTTTTGGGTTAGTTTTAGCTGGGAACCCAAAGAAAGAAACAGTTCCATGCTAATCCTCTCTCTCTGACATCCCTCTCCTGTTAGAATCTTTATGGGATGTTGTAGGAAATTGGAACAGCTCTTTGTTAAGTTGTGTTTTCATGTCAGTTGGGTTTTCAAATAGTTATGTTATTCCAAGTTCGGTTTTCTTTTGTTCGTGTGTAAATAAATCTTATTTTGTTTAAAACTGAGTGGTTTGACCAGCCACATCATTCCTGGAATATTCACCTTACATCAGCTTAAAACAGCTAGAAAAGTTAGGTTCTGAGCTATCTTCTCAAAATATTTTGTGGGGGTCTGGCTTGGTCCATAACAATATACATGACAGTAGAAGAAGGTTCCAATTGGACTGTGTAATTGGAAAACAAAGAGATGAGGATAGCATTCAGAACTCAAAGATTCAGCCTGGAGGTGGCGCTGAGTGAGACTGCAGTCTTAAGGACATGGAAACATTACTCTTATTGAAGAATATTCAAAAAAGGAACCTGGAAAAGTAAATGAAGAATTTCTAAATGTATAAAAACAACTAACTGGGTGTCAATTAAGTCCTGTCTGACTGGTAGGACCTGAAGCTGCTGACCTCCATCATGTCCTTCCTGCCCAATGTCCTCATCTTCCATCTCAGCTCCTGCTCTGTCAGCTCATCAGCATCCATCAGATCCCTTTTCATTCAAATTCCTGAAGAGCACAGTATGTAGGGATTAAGTGGCACACTCTCTCTGGAGTATACCACAAGGTCCCCATACTGATCCAAGCATCGGAACCCCATACGCTGGAGGCCTATCTTCTGATCCTTTGTGGCCCTGGTTGAAAAATGGGCTCCACTGTATCCATGCTCCTCCACAGTTACACAAATGGATCATCTGCCCCGGTCACACAATCGCTTGTGTCACCCAAGAATCATCTTTTTTTAAGGCACTTGGGCCCTCAGATGTAGCAGGAGCATGACAGTTCTCAAGGATACAGAAACTATATCATCTCGCAAGATATTGTACGCAAATTTCTAAGAAGTGAGGGCGCTGATCACAAATGACTTACAAAGTAATGAAACAGAATCCTTTTAAGACAATAAGACATCGAAGAAGAAGGAGACCATTCAGTCCCTCAAGTCGGCTCTGCCATTCAATGAGATCATAGTTGATCTGATTATCCTCAACTCCAATTTCCTGTCTTTTCCCCTTAACCCTCGGTCCCCTTACTGCTGATTTAAAAACACTATCTCAATTTTGAATAAATTTAATGACATGGCCTCAATAAAACCCTGTGGTTAAAAAGTATTCTGCAAATTCACAACCTTCTGAGAGCAAGAATTCTTCCTCACCTCTGTCTTGAACACATGAACTTGAAGGTGAGATGGAATCAAATCAGTATTCTTGTGCAGTCTATGAGAGAGGGTTTGTTCCATTGCTGTGCACCCTGTAGAAGCTCAATGCAAGTCTGAACTAGCCCACGGATCTAGCTGATGACTTACCAGTGTGTCTTCCCAGGGTTCATATGACTCAGATCTCAAAGGGACTCTGTCCCATCATAACAAATACAATTCATAACAGACCTGTGATGCAGCCTACTCCAATCCATGAGCTAGGTACACATTCCTTCCATCTTGACAGCAGTAATCCATTGAGGGCTGGTAGTAGACTCCAACATGCAGCTCTGAAGTATACGACGTGTACTGTACGTGGATCAGAGATGTGTCATGATGACACAGTGAGGCTGGTATGGGTCAGAAGCCAAAGTTTGTGCACATGGGATACATACAACTACTACTGCCGTGCATGCCTTGTGATATTATTGCTGGGTATTCAAGTTGGAGCTCCAGGGAAACAAATGGTGAGCTGGAGTCACCAGGTTCCTGCTCAGACTTTCATGTTGGAAATTCTCAGTGTCAGTCTGGTAAGTGGCAGAATGATAGTCTGCATATTAATGAGGTGAGATTAATTGGAAGTGAGGGTGATAATGAGCAATTTATTAGGCCTTTCATCACTCACTAAAGACAGTTCCATCTCGACATACGGGACTTGCTTATAAAACCGGTCTCAACATTGAGAAAGACTTCACTCTATTTATCAACCAATTTGGTCAAATTTGTTGCCATAGTATGTTGTTCATGACTTGAGGAAGATTCTGTCTACTGTGTTCCTGAGAGCAAGAATTATCAAGAAATTATGGCTTCTGGCTACAATATTCCCAAAGATGGAAGATACGAGAAAATGTAATAATATCAATACTAAAGGAAGCAAGCTATAAGATACTTGAAATAAGTGAGATGGGAAAGGGAAAATGAATGAGAACAATAGTTAAAGGACAAAGTGATATATTTGAAGAAATGAATTGTCTCGAAGAGACAGACCACCTGTGCAGAAAAGCTTAGTGGCACATGACATAGAGAACTGAAAACAACACAAACACAAAGAATAAAGAAGGTATTTCATTAAGAAACACGACTACATGCTAACATGAGAAACTTAAAATGGTTGATCTACAAAGAGGTCAAAAGGATTGACATCATTTCATTGAACCAGAAATACTCGAAATTGAGATAACAGCAATAAATTTAACCCACACCTCCTTAAAATGAATAAGACATTAGGAATAGTTGGAAAAAATAGATATTAATATTTGTAATAGTTTATAATAAAGTTGCCAACAAATGACTGATAAACGTAAAAGCTTTGAAAGTGTTTAATTTGTAATGACTTAAGGATACTTCTGATGCTTTCAAATTCAACCATAAACTACATGAACCAGTAGAAAGAATAAAATATTCAACACAATCTCAGGGATACAAAGTACAGTATGTTTACATAAATCTATTTCTCCTGTCAAAAATGTATGAAACTACAGCAAAACAAAAGGTACAAAGATAAAAGAAAGGAAAAATCACTGTATTGTAATCATATGACATGCAAATGATGAACAAGGCATGCCCAAAATAGCCCATATTTCAGCACAAATGCAAAATAAAAAGAGAGTGAAGCGTTGGAGAGGGAATAGAGGAAAGTTACTAAATGATAGACCTCAGTGATTTGGATAGACTAGAGAAGCTGATATTGCATTCCTTAGAAAATAAATTGTTAAGAAGTCATTTAATTGAGATGTTCAACATAATGAAAAGTTTTGTTGAGTAAGTAAGACATTAGACCATAAGACATAGGAGCAGAAATTAGGCCATCGAGTCTGATCCGCCATTCAATCATGGCTGATAGGTTTTTCAAGTTGTTTGCAATTGTGGACCATCAATGGAAAAAATAGCCAGAGATTAGAAAAATGAGTTTTTTTATTTTTGTTTTTAAAAGGATAGTGATATAGAATGATCTAAAATGCACTGAATGAAAGGGTTGTATAAGCAGATTTATCAGTAACC
Source organism: Chiloscyllium plagiosum (assembly GCF_004010195.1). NCBI lineage: Eukaryota > Metazoa > Chordata > Chondrichthyes > Orectolobiformes > Hemiscylliidae > Chiloscyllium > Chiloscyllium plagiosum. Next base: position 12,516,294 of record NC_057739.1, on the reverse strand, counting down.
TACAAAAGGATAGCTATTTGAAAAGGAAACGTTTGCAGGGACATGGGCAACAGAATGGTAGAATAGGACTAATTAGACAGATGGCTGAAAGAACTGACACAAGTACAGTGGGCTGAATACCTTACTAGTGATGCAACATTCCAATAGATGATTTATCACAGGATGAAATTAACTGTTACACTATGTGTTGCAACGACGCTCATCATGATCATGCCCCTCTCTAATTGAGTTGCTGGGCACTATGGTAAGACTTAACTGGATCCAGCTGCTTCAATTATTGACTGGGTACAGAAGGGCTGCATGAAATGTTCAAACTATTCCTTGAATTTTTGTGCCTGGAGGTATTGCTTCTCATTAAAAGTTCAATTTGAAGCACCTTACCATGAAATGAATTATGCAAATAATGACTTCATTTTTTTTGGAAAATGTTGACATTTAGGCTTTCTTTTGTCAGCCTCTGATGCAGTTTTCCTTTTTTACTAAAACTTCTTAGTTGGAAATTAATGATATGGCAAACAATTGAACACAACTGGAACTCTGTTATGCACTTAGCAGGTCTTTTTTGACAGTTATGATTATTAATATGTTAGAATATTTTAATTTAATGTTTGAGTCCTTGACAATAAGAATATTCTACGTATTTCATGCATTTTAATTGGCCTATTTAAAAAAAGAATCTTTCTCAAGGTTATATTTTGGTATTAATGGAATATTGCCAATGCGCCTTCTTTAGTCTGTAAATATTATCATTTGAACAAATAGAGTCCTAATCTTGAGGAGGAATGATTGCAAATATTAGAAGTTATCTAAACCACCAATTTCTAATTAACTCAATACATCGATACATTATCTTATAACATCATAACTTAAATTTTGCCCAACAAGGTTAAAGGCTCTGTAGTGAGAATGTTGATATAGTACAGAAGTAAAGTAAGTGATTGGATTAAATTAATTAATTGGTAGATATACTTTACAGGGGAAATGAAAGGACCCTTTTGTGGTACATTGGAAGTGTCCCTACCTTTTGACCAAGGCACTCTGGTTCAAGTCCCATCTGTTTCAAGTCCCATCTGCTCCAGAGATGTGTAATAACATCTCTGAGGAGCTTGATTAGAAAAATCAAAAGAAAGGGGAAACAGGGACTCCTGTGGTAGCATCCATACCTATGGGCCAGGAGCTGCAAGTTCAAGTCCCAGCTGTTCTGGAGAATGCGCAATGCCATCTCTGAGGAAGTTTATTAGAAAACATCTCAAACACAATTCATAAAGAATCATGTCTTGGTACCTGTTTCAGTGACCGGCTTGGATCTGAACTGACATTGGTAGGACAGGGTGTTGTATAAAGCTGAAGTTTGGAAACTGTAAAAGCTGTTTGCAGACTGAAGGCTTTTATTTGAATATACCTCCAAGAAGAACAGCTGAAACTAAGTATAAAGTGTCAGGATATGATTTCACAACAAATTTTCTATGAAGCTAAACCTTCAGCTTTACCTGGGATATTGTGTACAGTTCTCATTGCCATATTTTGGGAAGGATGTGGAAGCATTGGAAAAGGTGCAGAGGAGATTTACCAGGATGTTGTGTGGTCTGGAGGGAATGTCTTATGAGGAAAGGCTGAGAGACTTGGGTCTATCCTCATTGGAAAGAAGAAGGCTAAGAGGGAATTTGATAGAGACATGCAAGATGATCAGAGGATTAGATAGGGTAGACAATGAAAGTCTTTTTCCAAGGATGATGACATCAGCTTGTATGAGGGGGCATAACTACAAATTGAGGGGTGACAGATTTAAGACAGACATCAGAGGCAGGTTCTTTACTCAGAGAGCGGTAAGAGAGTGGAATGCTCTACCTGCTAATGTAGTCAACTCAGCCACATTAGGGAGATTTAAACAATCCTTAGATAAGCACATGGATGATGATGGATAGTGTAGGGGAACGAGCTGAGAATAGTTCACAGGTCGGCGCAACATCAGGGGCCGAAGGGCCTGTTCCGCGCTGTATTGTTCTATGTTCTATAATCACTGGAAAAGTCAAGTAGATGTATTGATTTGATTTGATTTAAGTTTTATTGACATGTGTACTCAAGTGTAGAAGTACAGGAGTCCAGTGAAAAGTGTACAATGTCATAACACACGGCATTATCTTAGGTATGAAAGTATCTAGGCACAAAACATAGGTACAAGCAGCAGCATAGAGGAACAAAGATGCATTATTGTTGTTCTTAATACAAGTAGAAAAATAAAGAAATAAAGTTAAAAGTTAACATTACAGTTCTTCCTAGTATTAAGTAGAAAGATAAAAGAATAAAAGGTACGGATACAAGGTTATACCCTTATCAAATTAATTGAACAAAATATGACTTTGGCACACTTGATACCACAGGAGGATAAAAAATGGGTATAAAGTGTTCTCAAAGCAAGAGACTGAGGAATGACACACTGAGAAAAGATTGGATGGAATTTGTCATTACATTTTATAAACTAAATACATGATTGAGAAAAGGTCTATTTGGAAATTTCTAGCTCAGTAACTTGCCCTTGAAATTCTTGAACTGCGTTAAGATGTCAAACATGGATAGATTCCTCGTATGAACTGAAGTTCGATTTTCACAAAAGAAAATCATACATTTCAAACACATCAGAAGCCTTTAAAAGATTCCTGGGAAAACTTTAACTCCCATTAGCCTTCAAGGTTCAACTGTGACATTCAGTAATAACAAGAATGAAGCATACAATGTTCACTGCAATGAATGAATGAATGCCTAGTTACAGGCCAAAAGCATCAGTATGAAAGGACAAACACAACTAAAATGAATTGATGTGTACCTCTGGCAATTGTAACAGACAACTAGAATTATGAAACTGAAACAGAAAAATGGATTTCAGAAATGGTCAGGGTGCGGTCAATGGTTATTTTAGATTGATTCAACATACCATTATGCTATGGACTGTCAAAATGGACAATAAGTTTTAAACAACTCACAACATGGCAGATTCAGAAGGAGAAGCTGCTCATATTTATTAAGCCAGGAGAATTGTACCAATTTCAAGAAGTTTCACCCAGTCATAAATGTGCTAGCTGCCAATGCATTCAATTGGCTATGTTAGACAATGTGTTGTGTGGATTGGTTAAAATATTACCTACAATCTTGAAATAATAAGATGCGAAATAAGGTTAAGGAATTTGAGATGAAAATGTGTTGCTGGAAAAGCGCAGCAGGTCAGGCAGCATCCAGGGAACAGGAGAATCGACATTTCGGGCATAAGCCCTTCTTCAGGCTTATGCCCGAAACGTCGATCCTCCTGTTCCCTGGATGCTGCCAGACCTGCTGCGCTTTTCCAGCAACACATTTTCAGCTCTGATCTCCAGCATCTGCAGACCTCACTTTCTCCCCTAAGGAATTTGAGAGTTCCACCTGTTGCGGATTTGTAGATGGGAAATGGTGAAATCATAAAAGAGAGTAATGATTCCCTGTAACGGAGCTGTGATAAACCACTTTATCAGAACAGACATAGTGACAAGTAAAAAACCCTCACTGTTGATCTGACTGTCTTTGAAAAAGGTTCAAATGAAACTGAAGGTGGAACAGGACAAGGTAATATTTCTTGGCAAGTCAATGGATTTACAATTTACACAATTATTATATTCCTGTAACAACACTTAATTTCTCTAATCAAACAATTAAAAAGGTGTTATTGGCATCAGGGGAGGACAGTTTAAAGGAAAGGTGGCTAATTATCTTAAAACCACATCAGCAGTTTGCCCATCCATCTTCTCACAGAGTAACTATCCTACTAAATGATTCACTAGTCAGAAGAGGTTACTCTTAAATTATATAAGAGATTCAAGATAAATGTAATATATGTAAAATAGAATGAGACACTGTCACAGCCTACAACAGTCCTCCATTGACAAGATAATTTTATAAATTTGTTGCTGTGGACATACAGGTATTGGATGAGGAAGAAACCATTCTGATCTTGTATTTTATAGAAATGGCAATTAGATTTAATCAGTCTTCAGTTACATTTAACAAAGACAAAAGAGTAACAGTGGACTAGGCAATAGGGAAGTGGACAGGGACAAGGGCACCAGATAAATCCCTAACTGATTTTGTGGGAGGGTGAGAAGAGTTTGCCAATAATGAATTTAGGAGTGTATGTGAAAATATTACCACAAGGGTAATGAGCACCTCTGCAGAAGGTCCACTCAGCAATGGAGTGTGTGAAAGAAATCACTTGATAATGGATGGGATGTTTCCTACAATCTTAGCAGTGCAACCAAATTATAAATTCACATCCATCCCAGGATGCGTGCTCATATGAAAAGCTCACTGCAAATGTCTGTAGGCAACACTCCATATCAATTGGTTTTAGCGAAAAGTCTAGAAATCCCTTCTGTAATGGATAATCATGGCCCAGGTTGGGAAAGGATAACAATTAGCTTTACTTTTTTCTGAGTGCTTGAATACCCTGCACGCTGGGAAAAGAGCATTCATTAAGACTGAGGCTTCAGAGAAAATTTGATGAACCTTATGGCAACATATAAGTAAATATTAATCCAAGGGAATAGCACATTATAAAAGAGAATTGCAGAAAAAGTGAAAAGTCCAGGTGTGGTTCGGGGTAATAATGAGAGCAAAACGGCAATTTTGCAGCACGACAATTAATCTTTTTTGGGTGCATTCCTCGAAATCAATTAGAACTGACACATTTAGAATCTGAGGTTAAAAATGTGTTGCTGGAAAAGCGCAGCAAGTCAAGCAGCATCAAAGGAGTAGGAGAATCGACTCCTTCTACAAGGATTATCTTAGCCTGCTTAGCACACCCTCCTCATTCCTGAAGAAGGGCTTATGCCCGAAATGTCGATTCTCCTACTCCTTTGATGCTGCCTGACCTGCTGCGCTTTTCCAGCAACACATTTTTAAGCTCAGATCTCCAGCATCCGCAGTCCTCACGTTTAGAATCTGAACAAGCCATTCATGTTGAAGCAGTATGATGCAATTCATACACACATATTTGACATAATTATAAGGACCAGATCAGATTCAGAGTGGAATATCCTTTATTGTCACATGTCCTCAAGTACAGAAGTACTGGAGTACATTGACAAAATGTCACCCCATACGGTATTATCTTGGGTACAAAGTACCTTATGACAAATAATATAGACAAAATGATCCAGAAACACAGGACAAGGTGATTTCTCCCAGTAGACAACTACCAAACATTGACACCAACTCAACACATATGACACTGAATGGAGGGCTGCCACCTTTTCAGGGAGAGCAGGAAAAGCCATTGGCAAATTAAAACATTGATTAAATGTGCAATTTAAGGCAAGAGAGCCAAGATCCATGGATTGTCAAAATGAGGTAAAGATGTGGATGACATAAAATGCAATGGAAGCACAGAAAGTAAACCTGAAATCAAACATACTGTGAAATTGCAAAAGGAATTCTGATGAGAGGAGGAAGTGGTCCTGTAAAAATACCCCTCAGTGAAAAACGTGGGTGAGTAGAGGTCAGAGTTTGACATGAGCAAGGACTGTGGAACAAGCTGGGGATAGCATGAGAAGTGGAACTCCTCATCATCAAGATGTTTTAGTGGCTTCAACTAAGTTAGAAGATAAGTTGATAAAGGCTGTCAAACAAAGAGAATTGAAGGGCTGAAAAGAATCTGGTGTATACAGCCTTATCACACAGATGGATACTCACAGGAAAACGTCCTGTCCGATGGGACATATACAATGGAAGTTAGCATACTGACTCAAAGTTTCAACAAATAATGGCTGATCAATATGTTCATACGGATTCACTACCTGCAAGAAAATAAATCCTGAAAAACTTCTTAGCTCTTCTAGAAACTAATGTTGAGATTGCAGGCTAATCTATGTGTAAATTATATTTTTTGCAGTGTGAAAAACTTTCAAAGGAAAGTACTTCCAAAATGACCTGGTATAGAAGGGAGGCTATGGAAATTAAGCAACTGCATTTAAGGGTATAATGAAGTCATGAGGGTGTGGTCTTTCTCAGGTTTAATTTGCTCAAATTATGTTGCATTCAGGTTAAATCAGATCCAGCAATGTTCTATTGGTATTACAGAGGAAAATTGGTAGGTGTCTTGGGGCAGCACGGTGGCTCAGTGGTTAGCACTGCTGCCTCACAGCACCAGGGTCCCAGGTTTGATTCCAGCCTCGGAGTGGAGTGCCTGTGTGGAGTTTGCACATCCTCCTTGTGTCTGCGTGGATTTCCTCCCACAGTCCAAAAATGTGCATTTCAGGTGAATTGGCCATGTTAAATTGCCCATAACGTTAGGTGCATTAGTCAGAGGGAAATGGGTCTGAGTGGGTTACTCTTTGGAGGGTAGGTGTGGACGAGTTGGGCTGAAGGGCCTGTTTCCACACTGTAGGGAATCTAATCTAATCTAATCTAATCTAATCTAATCATCATAGGGATGATCTTTGCCATTTGAGCATAGATAGATGAAATAGAAGATGAAGTTAAGATGTTTCATGAACGTTTGAATAGATAGATTAGGTATTAAGCAGAATAAGTCAAGGGGCCTTTGAATCAAAGATATTTCTTGAGAAAAATAAATAATTGGATCGTGCTAAATTTAGCCAGGTCCTCACAGAAAGATACTTATGCATCCAGGTCAGTTATGGACAGTTAAACTGTTGTGCACTCAAAGATCTGATTGTTGTGATATGTTAGATCTGAGTACCATGTGCAACATTGCTCTGTGAAGAAAGTCTCGAGAACATTTGATTGGCTTGAAGCCAACTTGATACAGAACAAAGAGGGGAGAATGACAAAGCCATTTTTATGCAAGAAGATCAGGACTGTTGCTTTGAGGTGCCCCCAACCTTGGAGAGAAAGCTAGGATGTCCAATTTATGAACAGGTCCAGGTAAAGTGAAAACTACAACTCAAATGTTATAATAGCTGCAATTATGAAATTCACAGGAATTGTAAACTGTGCAGAATGAGAATATTATTTTTATGTACATATCTGTCATTGAAACAGCTTTCTAACAATACACACATTTCAGGACAAAGGCTCCTCTTTCATCACAGTGACTGCATAGGAGATTTTTTTTTTGCTGTTGGTGGCTGGCAGACTGCAATTTTGTGTTGAAGCTAAGACTGGGAAATTCTTTGAATTTATCGATCCACATCCAGGTGCTTAAAGCACATCAAAGCCTGGGAAAATGACTTCACTCCCTGCAATTTTTTCTCTCTGAAAAGGATCCTTTGAGGTTTCGAACCACAAAGGTCAGATTTGTTGACTCAAAGACCAAATTGCCTGCACATACTATACCTTTGCTGCTTCCTGCAAGGCAGTTTATATTAACCACAATTTCTGCTCAGTCATTGCTTTGGAATGCTTTGTTACTTCCCACCTGCATTAATGCCTTGTAGAAAGATGCCAGGTGCACAGCTAAGACTGGTAATCTAATGAACAATTGAACTCCTATTAGGTCTCCCTGCCCTGTTGGCCTGAAAATGGATGAGATTTCTAGTAATGTTCAAACACCACAATGCATTTTAAATATAGAACAGTCTGAAAATGTAGACATATAGTTAACCAACAAGTAATGCTATTTTAACATTGTTGCATATTATGATTGTTGAATACTTTTAACTATGATGTAATCAATACAATTCTTATTTACTTAGTAAAAGAAAAAAAAAATCAGCCTGTATTATTTGTACAAATATCAATCCGACTCTGCTGTTTAGGCGTTTTGCTCTTATAATCAGGTGCTTGGTCAACTAATGTTCAAAACATGTCCCCTCAGCTGTTTTTTTGAAGGAAGCATAGGTACAATCTAAACCCCAGCATTTAGCGGGTCAATCCAAGGACCTAACTTTTGAAGACATTAATGTTTGACTCAACAGGAGGTTGGTCAAGTTCTGCAGCTGAAATTAATAAAGCCTCTCTCTTGTTGCATAAACAGAAAATGGTGGACAAACTCAGCAAGTCTTGCAGCATCTGTGGATGAGAAATAGAGCTAACATTTCAAGTCCAGTTACCCTTTCCCTGAACACGGTTTTTCTCTCCACAGATACCTCTGGGTAATCCAAGATGGAGGACGGGAAAAATTTCTGACTGTAACAGGCTGCTCCTTTTTTGAGGCATTTTAGGACTTGGAGGGGTTTCCTCAAATTCTAGGGGCAGCAATTATTGTTTTATATGCTGTTGCGTTATTTTGAAACTTTAGAAAGAAAAAGTCAAAACAACAGTGCTTTTAAAAGAGAGAAGGATAGACAAAGTGCAGCACATGGTCAGGTCATTGCAGGAGAGAAAGAGAGAGAGAGAGAAAAAGAAACCCACATTGCTAACTGACACAGTCGTGAACGTGCGCCGTTACTGCCTTTACTGTTTGAATTCATGTATCGCTGGACATCAGAGTGCGGTTGGGTAAATTAACAAACAGTAAAATTCATAACTCATCTTGGAGGAATGTGCTTGAAAGAGGTCACAGCACAGAAACAGATAAGTGAATAGTTTAAGTGTGACCTTACAGTAAGTTTGCAGTAGTGAGTAGAGTGGGTTCTTTCTGGATTATATGTTCTATTGAGATATGTCTCTGGATTAACCTTTAAATATATAAGCCAGAAACATTAAGTTAGCTTGGAGCAGTGTTTTGCAGAGGAATAAGACAGTGCTATTTTCTGGGTCTGTAGATTGAAAGAAGCAAAATTGGCCTTTAGTAGAGTGACATGCTCTTCTTGTCGGATGTGGGAGTTTAGGAAGCGTTTTTGTGTCACTGAGGATTATATCAGGAATAAATGCTGTTGGTTGTGAATCATATCAGATTGAGTGGATCAGTTGGAGAGACAGGTAGAGGCATTGAAGAATGTACAAAAGCAGAGGGGGGTGTGATAGATGGCAGTTATAGAATGGGAGAAAAGTCACAGATACAGTCACATCGATGGGTTAACTCCAGGAAAGGTAAGAGAGGTGGGGAGGTAGAGCAGGAGTCTTCTGTGGCTATCCCCATTTCAAATAAGTATGCTGTTTTGGAAAATGTAGGGGGTGATGGATTCTCAGGGAAATGTAGCACGAACAGCCAAGTTTCTGGTATTGAGACAGGCTCTAATGCAATGAGGGGTACGTTGGGTTCCAAGAGATCGATTGTGTTAAGGGACTCTCTAGTCCAAGACACAGACAGATGTTTATGTGGCCAGCAGCAAAACATCAGAATGGTGTGTTGCCTCCCTGGTGCCAGAATCAAGGATGTCTCAGAGAGGGTGCAGAATGTTCTCAAGGGGGAGAGGGACCAGCAAGAGGTCATTATACACATTGGAACCAATGACATCGGCAGGGAAAAGGTTGAGATTCTGAAGGGAGATTACAGAGAGTCAGGCAGGAATTTAAAAAGGAGGTAATCAAGAATAGTAATGTCTGAATTACTCCCGGTGCTACGAGCTGGTGAGGGCAGGAATAGGAGGATAGAGCAGATGAATGCATGGCTGAGGAACTGGTGCATGGAAGAAGGATTCACATTTTTGGATCATTGTAATCTCATCTGGGGTAGAAGTGACCTGTACAAGGAGGACGGATTGCACCTAAATTGGAAATTGACTAATATACTGGAAGGGAGATTAGCTAGAGCTGCTCGGGAGGATTTAAACTAGTAAGGTGGGGGTGTGGGACCCAGGGAGATAGTGAGGAAAGAGATTGATCTGAGACTGGTACAGTTGAGAAAATAAGCAAATCAAACAGTCAGGGCAGGCGGGGACAAAGCAGAGAAGAAGGTAGGACTGACAAATTAAACTGCATTTATTTCAATGCAAGAGGCCTAACCGGTAAGGCAGGTGAACTCAGGTCATGGTTTGGAACATGTGACTGGGAAATCATAGCAAATACAGAAATGTGGCTCAGGGATGGGCAGGACTGGCAGCTTAATGTTCCAGATACAAATGCTACAGGAGGGATAGAAGAGGACGCAAGAGAGTAGGGGGAGCGGCATTGTTTGATAAGGGATAGCATTACAGTTGTACTTAGGGAGGATATTCCCAGAAATGCATTCAGGGCAGTTATTTGGGAGGAACTGAGAAATAAGAAAGGGATGTTCACGTTATTGGGATTGTATTTTCGACCCCCTAGTAGTCAGAGGGAAAATGAGAAACAAATTTGTAAGGAGATCTCAGTTATCTGTAAGAAAAATAGGGTGGTTACGGTAGGGGATTTGAACTTTCAAAACATAGACTGGGACTGACATAGTGTTAAGGGTTTAGATGGAGAGGAATTTGGTAAGCTTGTACAAGACAATTTTCTGATTCAGTATGTGGATGCACCTACGAGAGAAGGTGCAAAATGTGACCTGCTCTTCGGAAATAAGGCAGAGCAGGTGACTGAGGTGTCAGTGGGGGAGTATTTTGGGGCCAGTGACCATAATTCTATTGGTTTTAAAATAGTAATGGAAAAAGATAGACCGGATCTAAAAATTGAAGTTCTAAATTGGAGAAAGGCCAATTTTGTTAGTATTAATCAATAACTTTCAAAAGCTGATTGGATGCAGATGTTTGCAGATAAAGGGCCGACTAGAAAATGGGAAGCCTTCAGAAATTAGATAACGAGAGTCCAGAGACAGTAGACTCCTGTCAGGGTGAAAGGAAAGGCTGGTAGGTATAGGGAATGTTGGATGGCTAAAGATATTGAGGGTTTGGTTAAGAAAAAGAAGGAAGCAGGTGTAAGGTATACACAGGATAGATCGAGTGAATCCTTAGAAGAATATAAAGTCAGTAGGAGCATACTTAAGAGGGAAATCAGGAGGGCAAAAAGGGGACATGAAATAACTTTGACAAATAGAGTTAAGGAGAATACAAAGGGTTTTTACAAATATGCTAAGGACAAAAGAGTAACTAGGGAGAGAATAGGTCTCCTCAAAGATCAGCAAGGCGGCCTTTGTATGGAGCTGAAGCATATGGGGGAGATACTAAATAAGTATTTTGTGTCAGGGTTGACTGTGGAAAAGGATATGGAAGATATAGAATGTAGAGAGATAGATGGTGACATCTTGAAAAATGTCCATATTACAGAGAAGGAAGTGCTGGATATCTTGAAACAAAAATAAGTGGACAAATCCCAGGACCTGATCAGGTGTACCCTAGAACTCTGTGGGAAGCTAGGAAAGTGATTTCTGGGCGCCTTGCTGAGGTATTTGTATCATCGATAGTCACAGCGGAGGTGCCGGAAGACTGGAGGTTGGCTAATGTGGTGCCACTGTTTAAGGAGGGTGGTGAGGACAAGCCAGTGAGCCGGATGTCCTGGTGGACAAATTGTTGGAGGGAATCCTGAGGGACAGGATGTGCATGTATTTGGAAAGGCATGGACTGATTAGAGATAGTCAACATGGCTTTGTACGTGGGAAATCATGTCTCACAAACTTGATTGAGTTTTTTGAAGAAGTAACAAAGAGGATTGATGAAGGCAGATTGATGGATGTGATCTGTGTGGACTTCAGTAAGGTATTTGGCAAGGTTCCCATGGGAGATTGGTGAGCAAGGTCAGATCTCATGGAATATAGGGAGAACTAGCCATTTGGATACAGAACTGGCTCAAAGGTAGAAGACAGAGGGTGGTGGGGGAAGGTTGTTTTTCACACTGGAGGCCTGTGACCAGTGGAGTGCCACAAGGATTGGTGCTGGGTCCACTACTTTTCAACATTTACATAAATGATTTGGATGTGAACGTAAGAGGTGTAGTTAGTAATTTTGCAATTCAGATAAATGCAAGGTGCTGCATTTTGGGAAAGCAAACCTTAGCAGGACTTATACACTAAATGGTAAGTTCCTGGGGAGTGTTGCTGAACAAAGAGATCTTGGAGTGCAGGTTTATAGGTCCTTGAAAGCAGAGTCGCAGATAGATAGAATAGTGAAGAAGGTGTTTGGTATGTTTTCCTTTATTGGTCAGAGTATTGAGTATAGGCGTTGAGAGTTTGTGTTGTGGCTGTACAGGACATTGGTTAGTCAGTTTTGGAATATTGCATGCAAATCTGGTCTCCTTTGTATCGGAAGGATGTTGTGAAACTTGAAAGGGTTCAGAAAAGACTTACAAGGATGCAATCAGGGTTGGAGGGTTTGAGCTACAGGGAGAGGTTAAATAGGCTCGGGTTCTTTTTTCCCTGGAGTGTCGGAGGTTGAGGGGTAACCTTATAGAGGTTTTTAAAATCGTGAGGAGCATGGATCGGATAAATAGACAAAGTCTTTTCCCTGGGGTGAGGGAGTCCAGAACTAGAGGACATAGGTTTAGGGTGAGAGGGGAAAGATATAAAAGAGACCTAAGGGGCGACTTTTTCACGCAGAGGGTGGTACGTGTATGGAATGAGCTGCCAGAAGAAGTGGTGGAGGCTCGTAGAATTGTTACATTTAAAATGCATCTGGATGGTTATATGAATAGGAAGGGTTTGGAGGGATATGGGCCGGGTGCTAGCAGGTGGGACAAGATTGGATTGACGTGTATGGAATGAGCTGCCAGAGGATGTGGTGGAGACTCGTAGAATTGTTACATTTAAAATGCATCTGGATGGTGATATGAATAGGAAGGGTTTGGAGGGATATGGGCCGGGTGCTAGCAGGTGGGACAAGATTGGATTGGGATATCTGGTCGGCATGGACGGGTTGGACAGAAGGGTCTGTTTCCATGCTGTATATCTCTATGACATGCTGTATTTCTCCAGCACTTGCTGCTTTTATCTCAGATTTCCAACATCCACAGCTCTCTGTTTTGTCACTTATTGTATGGTTACAATGAGGAATTGGAGGGAGACAGTCTTATATCCAGCTCTGAGAGGAAGTAGGCTGCTGCTGCCAGGAAAAAAAAATATCCAAGCGGTGAGACCAGGAACTCTGTGGCATCCTCCTGGGTCCAGGATGGAATCACTTCACTGGTCTAACAGGTTAATAAAGGAAACTATTGCTGCACACTCATTAGCCCACCCACTGATCCAGCCCTCTTCTTCCACGCAAATATATAGAGCCCATCCTTCACTGTTTATGTACATCTCTGCATCCTCATTCAACCATCCACTACAGCCACTCAATTGATAATAATTGATACCTCTCCCTGATGGTTACCCTCCTAAACTGAGCCAGTTCCTTTGGACCAAGAGACTCATGTCTTCTGGTTTCCATAATTTAGAAATAAACACATTTTAAAATGCTGGACCTTCGAGTGCACTTCCAGCTTCTCTCCATATGCCTGATGAGCTGCTGGACTGACATATTGCTACAAGATTGCAATACAGCAGTGAATGTGGCACTGCAGGATACGTAACCATGTAACAATTATTTCCTAACCCCCAATGAATAATGTAACAATGTAACACTCATTTGCAGGTATGCTCTTTACCTTTTCCAAGAGAGCACCAAACACATTTAAGAGGGAGAAAACTGTAGACAGCCTGCTACAGATTGCAAGTTGCAAGTTGCAGAAGGGGAAATACTGGTGGCTAATACAGTTCAGCACTCCCTGAACATCAGAGCAGGAGAAACTGAAATCTTTCAGCTGCACATTGACAGAAAAACGATCAGAAACCTATATATTATGCAACACTCAGTCATGGTATCAACAGTGCATGTTCATAATTCGACAGTACACCACTCTTACTTTGTTTGTATGAATGTACGTCATTTGAATTGTCTGGATCTCATGTGTATTAGCAGCCAATGTCAGTATCTCCAGAGTTAGTATCTTCACAGAAATCATGCTCGCCAGGCACCAGTGCAGACCTTCACACTTTAGTCGGACCAGCTGGTCAGAACATTGGGTTTTCATTTTGCAATTCATACTTCTCAAGACAGCAAGAGCATCTAAGGTGGTGGGGTTAATGATGCAAAACTTACATCAGAGACAGTAACCGTCTTTAGTCCCAGTTCAACTGATCACATCAACTGTACATCTGGAAATAATGAAACACAGGAGCATTATTGTCGAACAGTAGTAAACACTGTGACGTTCCCTTAAATATTACATTCCCATTAACTTTGAAGAGAATGGGGAGGCCACCAAGCTTGTTAGTGTTGGGCTTCTTTCATGGGTGGAGTGGCCAAGTCCGAAGAACATAAACTGTGGTAATCAACCAAGCCTTGACAATACGGTGAATGACCAGATATATATGCAGCTGATGACAGTCTATGGGAAGCCTATCAGAGGAACAGGCTCAAGTGACTTTTCTTTCTGACTGGCATCATCACAGCCAATATTAAAGTTAAGTGCCAGTCATGGTAAACAATCCATCAGTAATCTGACAAAAACCTTTTTGTTTTACTAAGGCTTACCTCAGTAATGGTGACTTATCATAAAGTGTTATACAAAACCTATCTGGTTTACTCATGTCCTTTAGAGAAGGAAATCTTCCATCACTATCCAAGTAACCCATATGTCACTCTAGAACCACAGCAATCTGATTATTTTAATCACCCTCTGAAATGTCCTAGTAAACCATTCAATTCAAGCACAATTACAGATAAATAGCAAATGCTAGCCTTGCCAGCAACACCCACATCCCATTAAAATTGAATCAAGATATGCAGGTGACTTGAAGATCCCAGATATATCTCAGGCAGAGTCTCAGAGAATACGGAGGCAAACAAGTTGAAGGTGGTGCTGACTTTCATATCTACTGGTAATGCAAAACCATTAAATCCAGAGCAATTTTTTTCTTCTTGGAGGCTGTATATGTCTGCTTTTGTCTGAAGGGACAATTTAAGTCTCCAAAAGCTTTGGTCTTCCATAACATTAAGAAAGTTGAGCCTTTGCCTGTGATGCCTCCTTTGTGTTCAACCTCTATCATTTCAAAATTTGTTCCACCATTTTCTGCAGGTATTCCATGGCTGACTATGGCTGCTGCTGGCAGCTCTCTTGCTCCTTACTGACATTGTAATTTAAGGAACTCATGTTGCCACACATTCTGAAGCTGAATCTTAATTCCTTCAAAATACTCTCAACAAACACTCTTGGCTAACATCATGGCTTAGTGGTTAGCATGGATGCCTCACAGTGTCAGGGACCCAGGTTATATTCCAGCCTGAGTGACAGTCTGTGTAGAGTTTGTGCTTTCTGAATCATAGAATCCCTACAGTGTGAAAACAGGCCATTTGGCCCAACAAGTCCAACTAAACCTCCGAAGTGTATCCCACCCAGACCTATTCCCCAACTCTATTACTCTACATGTCCCCTAACTAATGCACCATGCCTACACATCCCTGATCACTATGGGCAATTTAGCATTGTCAATCCATCTAACCTAGGCCATTCGAAAAAACAAATTGCCCTGTAGTGTCCAGGGATGTGAAAGTTCGGTGGGTTAGCCATGGTTTAAAAACCCCAAAAGAGGTTATGGGAATAGGGTGAGAGAGTAGGTCTGGGTGGGAGCTCTTCAGAGGGTTGGTACAGAACTTGATGGGGTAAATGGCCTCTTTCTGCAATATAGGGATTCTATGATTTTTCCTGGTCGTAAGTATGAAGGTAAATGTAAACACTGTGCATTATTTTGCTGATGTATGCCTAACTTTCAATAAGTTCCATGAATTTCTGTTTATTCTTCTTGCTTTGGTTTTAATAGTGAGTTTCAGGATAAATTTAAATGACAGATAGAATACCATTTATATACACATTGTTCACTATGTCAGTTGTATTGAGTATAATTCTGGACCCTCACTTGAGGAAGGGTGTAATTGGATTGGAAGCAGTTTTGAGGAGGTTCACTAGATTGATCCCAGGGATGAAGGGTTTGTTTTATGAAGAGAAACTGAGCAGTTTAGGCCTATACTTTCTGGAGTTTAGAAGAATGAGAGGAGACCTAATTGAGATATATAAGATGCTGAAAAGGATTGTGTGATAATGTAGAATGATAGGTCATAGTTTTAGAATAAAGGATAGCAGATTTAAATCAAAGATGAGGAGAAATTGCATCTTTCAAAGAGTTATGAACCTGTGGAATTTATTACCCTAGAGTTTGGTGGACACTGAGACATTGAGTAAATTTGAGGAGGAGATAGATAGATTTTTAATTCGTAATGAGTTGCTGATGAAGCGCAGCCAGAAGAGTGGGTTTAGGCCGAGAGGAGATTATCAGTGATTGTATCAAATGGTGGAGGAGCTGACGTGCCTAGTCCTGTTCCTAGTTATTATGCTTTTATGTTGTACATACTCAAATTGCTAATTTGTCTCTCTGAAGCAGAGTTACACACTCTCAGTTAAACATTCCTGAGTTAAGACTCTAAGTTGATATCCCCTTCTGGAACCTTCTGGAACCAATCATATTTTGGCCAAATTAACCTGCCACCTGCACCTAAGGCAGTATTAAAAGTTCCCCAACAGGTCTTCATAAATGATTCACAAACTTAATCAGTTCTAATAAACAAGGGTTAGCGAGCGATATCATTTACATTTGTGCCATCAAAAATGTGCAAATTGAACTTAGTGTCAAAGTAATAAATATTTAAATCATACTTTCAAAAGTAAAATATTCATGGTTTTAATGGAATACAAGCAAAATGTCTGCATCATTTTCATGTAGCAGTTCATTGGTAAATGTTGCTTTTCCAAGCACCAATTAATGCTCACATTCTTCCTCAAAAACACGTAATTTATCCATTCAGCTCAACTGATGCTAATACAATTATATACAAGAACAGAAAATATTGTACCTTGGGAATGAGACCAACATATTTATTTAATAGTTTTTGAGCTGTGACTATCTTATATAAAAATACATTGGCAGGGATTGTTGGTTAGAAACCCTGACAAAGCTCACACACTGTTCCAATATTAGATTTATGAAATATCTTGTTGGAAGTTTGTTTATAGAATGTAGCATGTGAACTGATTCTAATTTCATTGTGTACACATTGTGGAGAAAAACCTTTACAGCATAATAGTCGCAATTATACAACATCACAACAAGCTGAAAATCAGAAAGTGCTTCACGTAATGAATTGCTATTGAAGAATAATGATTATTATATAGTTAATATCACACCAATCTGCACCATGAAGAGCCATGGCAGCTAATTTACTTTTTGTATTGGAGAAGTTAAGAATTTGGAGGGGCAATGAGCAGCCAAAACCATATAAATTATGCTACCATCGTCAAAAATTACAATGACCTGGACTGAGTACGTTGTCAAACCTTCACATTGACCGAATTTGCAAAGCTGTGAAGAGTGGAATGGTTCAAGGAACTCACCGCACATGGTGTCAGGAGAAACAGGTTCTTACATTCTGTCTGAAGTTAGCACAACATGTTTATAGATTCAGTACTAAAGAAACATATTTTATAGAGTTAGGAATAAGCCGTCATGGTGTCAAGCTATTCAAAGTATTTCCAATAATAGTGACAAGTCAGTTACAATGAAACACCATTTGATGTACTACCAACTCGATTGGCATCCAAATTCAAATTGAAACCATTCAGTGCACCAAAGTCCACAAAAGTTCTTTATTATTACACTTTAACTTAACAGATACAAAGATGTAAGAAAGATTGACTGCTTTGATATAAAATGTTGTAAAAATAAAAACTGGTGAAAATGGAGACAAATATATTATAAAATGAAAGTTGTGTTTTACGATGAAACCTTTCACAGAATGGTTTACGTTTTCTTTTACAGAGAATAAAAATATATACTGACATATTTGCCAATCATGTGTCAGCAAAGTTCACAGCATACTCATTGGACTTTGAAACTCTCAAGCCTGCAGGCTTGTTTTAAAATCAATTACATTGTTAGAGCTTTCATTTTAACATATGTTATTAAATGTGTTATTGAACTTTTTGAGTCCATTCATATTTGTCCAGCAGTTAAGAGGTAAACCTCATGCAGATCTTATTCATTTAATTATTCCCATTAAATGGATGCAGATTTCTGAAACATTTATCTTTAAGACCAAGTAACAACATTGAACTTGATAACTGCATAATATATGCACTGCTGTTAACTGGTTTTGTAAATTATGGAGTGGGTGGTTTATTTTTGTACTGTGGCCCAGATTTATAGTTGCATTGGTTGAAAGGACAGATAAAAATTTTGCTGATACTGCTGTGGTGCGATATATGGTTATGATATCAAGAGATAATGTGAATCAAAATGTCAATGTTCTTGTCTCCCAAGGCAGGGGCAGTATTGATGACACTAAAATGACATACGTTACAGCACTTCTGTGGTAATAAAAGAATAGATGGCTGATGTGAGATTTAAAATAAGGAAATTAAAACCCTAATACTCATCCTCTTGTGGATGCATGCACCAATATATATTGCAACCTAAATGAGCTGAACAGTGTAAGTGACCTTAATTCCAAAGCAAATACCTCTTCAAGCTGTACTACTAGGGTATTGCCATTAATATACGTCCTGGATTATATAATGCTAATTTGGTTGGAAGTGTTGTGCAAAACTAATTCTAATTTTAAATGTTTTACATAACTGGGAAACACATTGTATCTATATTGAATATGTTATTTTAGAAATAGATTGGCTGTCATTTTCTAAGATCCAATGGATGAATTTCATTTTCAGCATGTCTTAAATGTGCAGAATTTATCTCATTTATAGCTTGAGTGTTTTTTTAAAACTGATCTTTTTACAATTCGCAGAAATTTCTGTTTGAAAGGCATTTGAAATGAATTTGCTCTACATTACTCTTAAGTCTTAAAAAAAACCTAATACATTGCTTTAAGCCTGAAACTATGTAAAACCCGAAATAGCTGTGGATACCATAGAATCCCTACAGTGTGGAAACAGATCATTCAGCCCAACAAGACCACACTGACCTTCCAAAGAGTAACCTACCTGGACTCATCCCATTGGATTTTACCTATGGCTAATGCACCTAACCTACACATCCCTGAACACTGAACAATTTAACATGGTCAATCCACCTAACTTGCACATCTCTGGACTGTGGGAGGAAGCCAGAGCAACTGCTGGAGACGCGGGCAGACACAGAGAGAATGTGCAAACAGTCAGTCACTGGTTGGTGGAATTGAACATAAGTACCTAGCACTGTGAGGCAGCAGTGCTAACCACTGAGCCACCATGCCAGTCATGCTGTAAATCAAAAAACAAAAACAGAAATTGTTGGAAAGGTTCAGCAGGTCCGGCAGCATCTGTGAAGAGAAATCAGAGGTAAAGTTTCTGGTCCATTCATCAGACCCAAAACGTTAACTCTGATTTCTCTTCTTATGTGCTGCCAGACCTGCCGAGCTTTTCCAGCAATTTCTGTTTTTGTTTC
The DNA here is from genome assembly GCF_004010195.1 of Chiloscyllium plagiosum. Classification (NCBI taxonomy): domain Eukaryota; kingdom Metazoa; phylum Chordata; class Chondrichthyes; order Orectolobiformes; family Hemiscylliidae; genus Chiloscyllium; species Chiloscyllium plagiosum. The sequence goes on along the minus strand of NC_057739.1, from coordinate 12,497,045 downwards.
TTAAAACTATGTACTTTACTTAATCCCCCTGAAATTGAATTTCATTTTCTCATTTGCTGCTTATGGAATGGTGGAAACTTCAAGAAATGACTTAGGCTATCATTGACTATGAGAGAGCTGGACTTGTAATAGGATGCAATAAACTTGTTGGCATTTCTTCTCTTATTTCTCAAAGGAATGTCATCAATTGACTGAATGAGAACTTACTCATGATTAAGGCAATCACAATTAAAAACCAAGCAGCAGTACAATTTCAAACGACTATGTATGGAATTCTAAATGATTGGCAAACATCAATAAAGATATCATTTCCCAGCTTGTCCTCATTAATAAATATCATTAACAACAAGGTTCTTTGGAACAAATCCCAAAGACATTTCAATCGGTAATGCCAATTAGCAGTCCAATTATTGTAATTAACACTGGCCCTATCTTACAATGAAATCACTATTCAAGTTACAATTCTCTTTCAGTTGTTTTTTGGTTATACTGAGCCTTGGTCAGGCCCTACCTGAACAGGCATTCAGATTTAGACACAGCACCTCAGAAAAAAATGTATTGGCTTGGAAAATGACACAGTGCAGATTCAGGAGAATGAAACACAATCTCAGAGGTTAGTCTTTGAGGACAAGTTGCATTCACTTGATTACAAAAGATTGAGGAATATTCTGTTGTCCTATGCTCTGAGCGCATTGACCAGGTTATATCTTAAAAACATTTTATCTCAGCACTCATCGTGAGGTAGACAAAGGGTCACAGAATTCTGTTTGTGGTTCAACGCAATTTTATTAGCAAAATATTCCTTTTCAAAAACACCATGTGAGCATTTCCCAAATTGCCACAACATTTACTCTTTATCTAACTATCCGTCTGAGAAAGGATATCACTCACAACAATCCACATGTTTGAGCTGGGCCGTTGTAATCTCTGCCTCTGATGTAGGGCTGGCTCTCTTCCATGATGATGAGTTTCTCAGGTCTTCTTGGATTGCTGCATGGTCTTCACTATGAGTCTTGCTGCAAGTTTTCCCTGAGAATTATCACGGAGTTCCACTGAAAGGGCAACATCCAGGTGTATGCTCCTATCCCTCCTCAGGCCTGAAACTCTTAGAATGTTCTGTAACCTTTAGCCAATCAGGTCATGAGCTGAGTTCAAATCATCCAGTGGGGTTACACCAACACCCTTCACTGTTGCCATGTTGTGGATTGTAAAGTGCACATACTCAGGCAGTCAAGATGCCAGAATACCTGATCGATATTTCTCCTATACCCAAGTCTTGGACTGGTTGTCATTGATTCCCCTTGAATGTTTGTAATGTCATTGATCTTGGTTTCCATTGCTCCCTGTAGTCAATTGCTGCTGGCTGACTTATCCAGCTGTGAAAAAAGTGAGGACTGCAGATGCTTGAAATCAGAGTTGAAAAGTGTGAAGCTGGAAAAACACAGCAGATCAGGCAGCATCTGAGGAGCAGGAGAATTGACATTCTGGGCACACATTCTGATGAAGGGCTTATGCTCGAAATGTTGATTCTCCTGCTAATATGCTGCCTGACCTGCTGTGCTTTTCCAGTGCCACACTTAACAAGCTGTGGGTCAATTTAGAATATTCAAGTTTGGAACCATGGATGCTTGACTGTAATTCTGATTGAACTATTTCAAACTATAAAAGGATGTGATTGGGTAACTGTACAGAGGTCAGCTCCTCTGATGGAAAATCAAAAACGAGGACACAGTGTTGAAATTTAAGAACTAGGTCACTTAGGAAGTAAATCAGGTAAGTACCTTTATCTTCTGAAAGTTATAGAGATCTGAAATTCCCTCCCATACAAAATTGTGAATGATGTGACAACTGGAGCTATCAAAGTTGACATTGAAAGATATTGTTAGTAAGTGAAAATATTAAGGGATTTAACACTGAGGCAGGTAACTGGAGTTTAGGTAAAATCAGCCATGATCTAATTGAAACACATAACAAATTCAAAACCTGACTGATCTACTCCAATTCCCTAGTTACTGTGAAAGATGAATAAACATTCTCTTGATCTTCAAGTACTGTACCTTAATTAAAAATTTTTTTTTCTTAATTTGAAAATTGAGATCTCAAAGATACTAGTTATTGAATCTTTATATTTGTATTCATAGACATCAGTTGTTTTTTCATTCTCCAAGTGCTGGATTTAACTTACAATCTGTTCTCTCCATAAATTCTTTTCAATTTTTCCTTTCTAATAAACATCACTATTTTCCCAGAACAGGTGTCAAGCTAACAATCTAATTGTCAAGATTGGTTGGATCAATAACACTGAAAAATATTACTTCGTGTATTTCCTATTGTCAATTAAACTAAAAAAAACAGCAATTCAACCTTTATTTCATTTTCCCAGTCTTCTTTTCTGATCATATAAAGTAAATATTACTGGTTTACTGATTCCATCTCCCATCACTTCAGACTATACCTGAGGAAGGATATTGGGCACCACATTTGAGGAACGATATATTAGCCTTGGAGGGAATGCAGTCAGTTCTGCTATAACACATGTTTCTTCAACACAAATTGGCTTTAACTCAATTGAAGAATTTAGACTGTTATTGTAGAACACAAACTTTCCTTACCTATATTTGGCTGTAATGTAATTCATGCGCCATTAGTTTAAATGGCTTAGCTGTAGTGCAATTTTCTTATAACACGATCGCACGAGAACAGAGCTATTGGGTTATAACTGAACCAACTGTACAATGTGGGCTCACAAGAATGATACCTGGACTTCAGGGGTTAAGTTATGAGGAGGGATTATACAAATTAGGCCTGTTTTCTCTAGAATTTAGAAGGTTTAGAGGGAATCTGATTGAAGTCTAAAAAATATTAACTGGAAAAGTTATGGTAGGTAAAGATAAACTATTTCCATGGGTTGAGATTCTAGAATTAGGGGCATAGTCTGAGAACTATTGCCAGACTATTCAAGAAAGATGTACAAACAAAGGATGGCAGATGTTTGGAACTCTCTTCCACAAGTTGTAGCAATACTGGAGGAGTTGTACATTTTAAATTTGAGATAGATATATTTTGGGTAGGCAAAGGTATAAACAGATATGAGCCAAAGGTAGGTATATGGAGTTAGGCCACAGATCAGCCACAATCTCATGGAATGATGGGACAGGTTCGAGGGGCTGAATGACCTACCGCTGTGCCTAAGTTTCAGTGGTTGAGGCTGATGAGCAATGTTCACTGTGGGCTATATGTAGACATCAAGAGACTTAGGAAGTATAACATGTAAGTGGAGTTGAGGCCATAACTAGCCATGATTTTATTGAATGATGGGGCAAATTTGAGAGGTCAAATGACCTATCCTTTCAGCTCACATGAGCCCAATACACGTGAGAAAAAATGTTCATTTGTGAGTTTAGACTTTTTAAAAACTTTTCTAATTCCCTTACACTCTCAAGCCATTCTGTTTTGTTTATTTGATATCTTTCCATGAACAAACATTTAACTTATGGGCTGCACATGCTCAATATGAACAACAAGGCAGAGTATTAGATCACTGAAGACAGCCAATATGGTAGCAGTAATGGGGAAGATGATGATGATATGTTGTGTAGAGTGGTATAGGAGGAGCCTGGAAATCCAACCACACTATGGGAGCCTGATAATACCTATTATAATGAAGTTCCTTTCTCGAAGGTGTATCACATACCCAATATGTTACTTGAAGTAGTGGAAGTGGGAGAGAGCTGTACATATTAGGTTGGGATATACATTCCTCATTTTTATTCTGAACAATCCTTCAGAATTCGCTCTCAAAAGTTGTGATATGACATATATGTCCCTTCATGGGTGCATACTTTAACCTACTATCTATCGTGATTCAATATGAGACAGGATGTAATACCAATCTAATTGACTTTGTAAAAAGAACATAACAGCAGACTTACAAGTCTGTTGAGTCTACATAGCTTGCCTGTACTCGTTGTAAGAATACAGCAGGGCTGGCCAGTCAGTGGATTGTAAGCCACAAGTGATCCTTTTACACATAAATAAGGTGCACAGAAAAACATTGCAATAATATGTAAGCAAACCCATCCACTTCAAGTGTGTTTGTTGGATTGGTTGCCTTTACTAATAAATGGCAGGACAACGTCTATCATATTAGATTTACATAGTATACTGGTTGTGATCAAAGTTAATTATATAATCCTGCTCTTTCTGTAGGGTCCTTATTCCCATTTAGCATTGAGATTTCTTTCACCATTCCCTTATTCCTTGTCACCGAATGCACATGCTGTAGTTATTGTGGACTAAATTTTCTGTTAACATGATCAATCAGAAAATTACCTGTTTAAGTTTATCACTATGATGATAATTTATGTTCCATCTCTGCACAATGTCCACTTTCACAGGTTATGTAGGTACATGATGGATCAAGTCATCTTGATCAAGGAAACACTGAGAGCTACATTAAATTTATTTAATGCAACATATCTTAAGTTCGCTTTTAACATTGTCCTGATTTACATTATTTCACTTTAGCAGTCAGTGAATAGGGTCCTTATTCCCATTTAGCATTGAGATTCCTTTCAATGCTGTTGCCAGCTGTCTAATATTGCACTGCCTGCTCTGATCAACACAATTTTTGACCCCTCCAGCTCCCTAGCCCACCCATTCACTGCCAACCCTTTCACTTGTAGTTGAAACATATTTCCCAAACGATCTTGCACGCAAGGTGCAAAATGACCTGCAGCATTCTCCAACATTCAGCTGATGAATCTACAGATATACATCAGTCCAACAGGTTTAGTTGGAAGCACTAGCTCTCGGAGCACTGCTCCTTTATCAAGTGGCTGTGGATTATAAGATTGTAAGATACAGAATTTATAGCAAAAGTTTACAGTGTGATGTAACTGAAATTATATATTAAAAAACACATGGATTATTAGTTAAGTCTTTCATTTGTTAGAATGACCATGTTGGTCTCAGTTCTTTCATATGTAAATCGTAAAACCTTTTTTAAAGTTACATTCTCAACTGAACTTTAACAACTGGTGTCATGTCAGCCCAGATAATGTATTGAAGGTGTGAGCTGCCCTGTGTGAGACTGTCTGCGCCCCAATGGTCAGACTGATTCTAATCTAAAAAAAACTAATTTACAGAATCTTACATGGATTCATGCAGTTTTTGAGCAAAGTAAAATGGAATTCTGCAAGTAGAAATTCACCCCACAAACATGAGTGCGTGTGTTTGGTGTGGCTATGAGTGTCTGTGAGACAGTGTGTGTATGTGTGTGAGTGTGAGTGTAAAGGTGTATAAGTCTGTGAGAGGGTCTGCATGAGTGAGTGTGGGAGTGTATCTGTGAGCATGTGAGAGAGGGTCTGCATGAGTGTGTGTGTCTGTAGGAGTGTGTGTATGTGTGCATCTGTGTGTGTGTTTAGTGCAATGGGGTCACCTGTAGTATGACATGAACCCAAGGTCCCAGTGTTGAGGTCATCCCCATGGGGACTGACCTTGGCTATCAGCCTCTGCTCGGCCACTTTTTGTTGTTGCCTTTCTTGAAGTCCGCCTTGGAGGATGGTCACCCGAAGGTCAGAGGTTGAATGTCCCGGACCACTGAAGTGTTCTCCAACTGGGAGGTAACACTCCTGTCTGTTGATTGTTGTGTGGTGTCCATTCATTCATTGCCAAAGCCTCTGCTTGGTTTCGCCAATGTATCATGTACCAGATATAAAAGACAAGTCACAAAGGTGTGAGTAAAGGCTATCCAGTTTTTGTTAATCTCACAAGTATGAATCCCTAAGATTTAGAAAATTTGGCCTCAATAGTATGTTATCTCATCTTCAACTGAAGAATCCGTAACACTATTTTATCAATCCTTGATGTGTGACTATTACATTTGCAATAGCAAAAGCATGTAATGTCGGGCATAACGGATGGGTACATTGAGCTTTATATGTCTATAGCTGGAAGGGAAGCAAGTGTTTAGTCTGGATATTATGAGTGTCAGTCAGATTAATTGGTTAGTAAGTCTCTCCTCCCTATCAATTTCATATATTTGTAAATTTGTAACTGAAATCTTCAAGTTCAAAGTTACAAACAGAAAGAAAACATCACTTTGACTGATGTAAAACTAAACTATAAGGACTTTGCCTTAGAGGGATTGTGACTAGGACATGATAATTTACATTGGTGGGTGTGACTTTGATAGGCTCAGGCACATTGATTGACAGCGGTTTTAAAGGGACACAAATATTTGCCAAAAGAATGCCCAAGAACATTATTATTCTCTATAAAAGCTGCAGGAAATTCAGCTCAATTTGCACACAGGAAAGAATAGGCTGCCATTTCAGTTAAAACATCAAATGACAGTGAAACATGACAAGCAAAAAGCCACTGCAAAATATGTCATGCAGAGAGACTCCCTGCCTCTGCATGATACAAGAGACAGGTCAGCTCACCAGATAAGTAAGAGTGGCAAAAGATGCTTCGACTAAGGGACACATGAAAATGCCGCTGAAGTACTGACAGAAAGTCAACTGTATTTGATTGTCAGTTGGCATCACACAGAGTGTATTACTAACACTGCTGAGCACATCAAACAACGATGAGAACCCTGTGATTCAGAAAGAGCAATGTGACAGTTCAAGCTGACCAACCAAAACACAAATCGATTGTTCAAGATGTAACGTAGAAGTTGCTATAAACACACAACATATTGTTGAAAAGACAGCTCATTGTATTCACCTCAGCCCAGTTTCTCCCAAACAAGGACTAACAGCAGCTTTCCCAAATACATTAAACAAGCCATAGCGCTTCTCTTCCTTATTAAATTTCTGGTGAGCTTTAAAATATACACTGAAATTATGTAAATGCATCAAGTTTTCTAATGGCCAATGAATAGGAGCTATATTCTAGGTTAGTATTGTTGAATCTTTATTGCTGTTTCTAACCTGTCTAATGTTGCTCTTCTTGACCCAATCAGCTCCATTTTTGAGTGACCCCTCGAGATTCCTATGCTTACTTTTCACTGCCAACCCTTTGACTTATGGTTTACTTAAGGCATGTTTCCCAAAATCATCAAAATGAAAGGTTTACATTTATATAACAGATCAGAAATTATTTTATCTGGCCAATCTACCACACTTGCAATTAAACAGGCTTGCCCTTGTCCACTTAATGACCATAATATTGTGTGTTGGAACTACAAGATGGACACAACAATGGGCACCTCCCAAAGGGCAAGCAATGGTGTGCCTCTTTAATTAATAGGATTACATAACTGTGAAATCAACAGCACAGGATCTGAACAAGGATGTCTAAGTTCAAGTCAATGTCAAACCAGATCCAGAACCAGATCACAAACCAGATCTCAATCACCTGATGAAGGAGCGTCGCTCCGAAAGCTAGTGTGCTTCCAATTAAACCTGTTGGACTATAACCTGGTGTTGTGTGATTTTTAACTTTGTACACCCCAGTCCAACACCGGCATCTCCAAATCAGATCCAGAATGAGAGCAAAAGAAGCATTGGATGGAGAGAGAGAAAAAGATAAAGTTTACCTATTTTTTAAATTTTACAGTTTTGTTCTACAGATCTGCAACAGCTGCAGATAGGGGCTCAGTTAAAATATATCATAGATAGGGGAGTGGGATGCATGGAGTCTGCACAGATTCAATATTTTGAATAGCCTGCCATACTGCCTGTTTCATGTAAGGGTGAAGTTTGGGTAAAAATAGAGAATCTCTTGCAACTGTTCCACTGTTGACGGATATCTGTTTTAATGATCATTTTGCTAATCTAGCTATTACTTTCACAGAAAATCTGCTGAATGGTTTTCCTGTGCTTTAGTATTCAATAGAAAAATGAGATCCTAAGAATTGTGCTCATCCTGACAGCCACTATGTGTCTTGTGCAGTAGCACAAAGGAAACAAGTAATATTGGCTCATGAACTCATCAGATGCAACTAATATTCAGGTGAATTGATCCACTTCAAGTGCGTTGGTTGGAATAGATGCATTTAGTAATAAATGGCGTGATGACATCTATAGTATCAGACTTACATAGTATCCTGGTTGTGACCAAAGTTAATTATGTAACCCTGTTCTTACACCACCCCCTTGTTTCCTGCCACCAAATGCATATGCTGTAGTTATTGTGGACTGAATTTTCTGTTAACATGCTCAATCAGAAGAAACTCTGTTCAAGCTTATTACTATGAAGATAATTCATCTTAAAAATGAAAGGTAAAACTAAAGTTTAAAAAAAACCTAAAGAATTGTGGATGCTTGAAATCAGAAACAAAAGCAAACATTTCTGGAAAATCTCAGCAGGTCTGGCAGCATTTGTGGGAAAAAAAAGCAGAGTCAGCATTTTGAATCCAGTGGCCATTCATCAGAATGGTACAGCTAAAGTGCTGGCCCATCAGAATGAAATTAACCAGATGCCTACCTGACACCCTATTGGTTTAAGTCTACACCATTGTCCTCATTTTGCCACTCAACTACTTACCTTCCTTGATATTTTATTCACAATTCTCTCTGCTCAGTCTCCATAGAATCTCTACAGTGTAGAAACAGGGCCACACTGATCCTCCAAACAGCATTGCAGCCTGTCCCATCCCCCAACCCTTTCTTTGTAACTCTACATTTCCCATGGCCAATGCTTAATCTACACACCCCTGAATACTATGGGCAATTTATCATTGTCAATCTATCATAACGTGAAGAATGTACAAGTTCCACATCAGCAGTTGGCCAAGTGTAGAATTGAATGCGGGTCCCTGGTGCTGTGAGGTAGCTACGCTAACTAATGAGACACCATGCCACCCCACCCATATCATTTATAACACAGAGTATGTCTCATACTCCCTTGTTACAATCCCATCAATTAGCTTCAATATTACATGTTTCTCTGTAAGTGCATGCGACAATCCATAACAATGTCTCTCTTTGGCAGTATTTAAGGGAGTGATGGCCCTCAATGTAGTCAGTGGTTGTCCTGCCTCAGTCAGCTGGAGATGCCTGGTCAGATTTCCTATACTTAGTGCAATAAAACAAATGCCATTAAGATCAAAATGATTTGGAGGACAAGTCGGTCTTCAGACCATTAGATCTTCAGACTGAGAGCATCTCTGACAGCAGAGACTTTACCAAGACAAATCCGAGGATGTCAGCCCCACAATAAAGTAAATGGGGCCGGGGGACCAAAGAAGCCAACCTGACAGTCCTTACTGAGGGAGTGGTGGTATTAGGTGATTAGTGGGTTCTGGGCAGATGTCATTACCACGGGGATAGTCACAGTCATACAATAGGTCAGAGAAATTACTCCTCAATCCATCTTGCACTCCCCACAGTGTCTGCAGTTAATTGACAAAGTTTTATCAGGTGTTGAGAAGGAAGAGATCATTAGCTAGTTACTCGAGTACACAATTGGGAAAACTGTGGCAGGATTGTTGAACTATCTCAATTGTTAGCAGAATGTCATGGTTATGGAAACACAATGTGCACCCTACCTTGACCTGTTTCCCAACTTGTTGCCACATTTGCTGCCCCCAAGCCCACTATTGCCAGCCCCGTCAATTTGAATGGTTGGTATGAGATGACAGGTTTGCTGTAGACCGATCCACTGACTACAGATCTTATAAGTTTTCCCATTCACACGGCTAAAAGCTGATTGTAATGCAACACAATTCCAGATGCAGGTTCCAAATGCAGTATCACAAGTAGTTCAATGGCTTTGTATGAGCTGGCAAATGTGTTTTCAAATGCCACCTGGCATCAACTGCAGCTGGTCAATGTACTCCCTCACACACGCTAAAAACAAACTCTCATTAATGTGGTCGCATGCATAACATTTCCATGATTCCTCTTACCGTCATGCACTCAGTACTTCTTCAAATCTCAAAGCCACATGTCTCAGCTTCTAGAGACTGCCACCATTTTTAACCAGGACCACCACATCAGTCAAAGAGATTGCACATCCAGAGGCAGCTGTCACTAACTGGATGTGCTCAGGCATGCCTGCAAACTCTCAGTCCTTCATGATTTCATATATCTCTATAAAGTCACATATATCTCTTTAAAGGTTATCCAGCCTCTCTTTAAAACTCAAACCCTCCATTACCAGAAACAGCCTGATAATTGTCTTCTGAAGGCTCTCCAACTTAATAATATCCTTCATGTATCAGGCTGACCAGAACTGGACACAGTACTCCAGAAGAAGTCTCACAACCTTAATATGATGTCCCAACTCCTATACTCAATGGTCTCAGCAATGAAGGCAAGCGTGTGAAATTCTTAACCACCCTATCTTTAAGTGATGCAAACTTCAAAGAAGTATATACCTTCACCCTTCAGTTTCTCTGTTCTACAACACTGCCCAAGGGCCTATTTGTGATTGTATAAGTCATGCCCTTGTTTATTTTACCAAAATGCAATATTTCTATTCTTCCTCGTCATATCCCATCACCCTCTTATCCCAGACACTGCTGTGATTTACACATTGTACATGATGCACCTCTTGTTTCCCCCCCATCCCATCCCTCCCACCATTAAACTATCTCAGGTTCCTTTCTCCATTCAGATATCCAAAAGTTACAATCTGACTGAACAGTGACAGAACATCGCAAAGAAATGAATGATGAAGACACAACACCTACTTGATCACACATTCACAGTGAACCTATCATACAGGATTATTAAAAGCTTGGAGCTGCATGCAGTGAGATTCTGGACAAGAGCAGACTATAACCAGGACAAGAACAGCAGATCACAGCTTGCTGAGGTTGTTCTTGATTGTGCATTGCAGGTAAACACTTTGATAGGGTACTTTAGGGAAGAACACAGTTTGACATTTTCAAAATGCTTGCTTCTTAAAGAAGTCTGACAAAATGTCTGTGGTCAATATCAAAGAGCAGGGAGAACTTCAACACCAAATTGATACCATGCTTTGACATAGCTTAGATTGCATCTTTCCAGAACAAAATTGGTGACTAATTCTGTTTGCACATTCATTTCCTCCACCATGATGCAGTGCTTGCTCGCCGACATTAAAGTCTTCAATTACCAACACAAGTCGTAGTGCCTCGGACTGGCACCATAATGGTTATATGATCTAAAGGATGTTAAGGCAATCCAGGAATCTGCGCTCCAAGAATTTACTTAGATTGCAGACGTGCCATCTTAGTGGGATAGTACCATGCCTTCTACCGACAGGCACTAGCTATGCTGCAGTCATTGGAATAACTGCATGTAGAAGCATCATTCGTTACTAAACTGTAAACAGTTGATGAAATACAAACAGAAGTGCAATGGAAACTCAACGGATCTGGCAATATCTGTGGAGAGAGAAGCAAAGGTATTGTTTTGAGTACAGTATGATTCTTCTTCACATTAGTTAAAGAAACTTTAATTAAAGTTGGTATGGTTCTTATTACTGCTGCAACTAGACTGATAGCTCCAGAGTGGTATTTCTCATTTCAAGTCGATCATGCACTGCCTGCTTCTTAGAGACACAGATTTAGGCTTATAGTACATACATTCAAATGCCCTCACTAATATTGTGTCCAATGCAATTCATCTGCAAGTGTATATTCCCAACTCAGATGTCATTTTGAAGGACAGATGACAACCAGAACTTCCAAAGAATGGGTATTAACAAAACTTATTTCATACCCCACATCTCTCACTCTGTAATACATTTTTCACCTCTCAAGAATGTAATGTATTCATTTTCTTTTGAACAGATGGCTGTTAGAAAATAGGTTATGCAACTCAGTGTTGAATGGTAAGCATCGCTGAATGCAGTTGTGAATCTCTGACAGATGCAATCCAGAGCTGTCATTCCCTTAGCTGAATAACTAACATCAGCCCTTTTTGGAAGTATTTAAATTCATACAACTTCAGAGATCTTTCAAAAATCTGTCAGTGCCACCTCATATTAATGGGGAGCCTCATCACTTGGTCTTTCTTGGTTCTACCACAGTGACATTTGTTACTCTAATTATGTGCTCGTACGTGTGGCATTTGCTGTGCCAAATTGATGGCAGTTGTCAGAATGACAATATTTTCTAATTCATTAACTCAAGATTGAGCCAGCAATTTCAGATTGTTCAAGCTTCATTTGCACATGTGCAATCTCCCAGTGGGGTTGGACATTATCAAAAACTTCTTTTAATGACTTTCTAACCGCTTTCAAATCAAGTCTGATTGCGCTGGGTCATATGCTCTTGATTCATATCCTTCGGCTACACGTTTTCCTCCTTACAGCATCAAGCATAATGCTCTTTGAACAAGATTGAAGTAAAACTCACTGAAGTCTACACGATGAGGAAGATAATTAACCAGCCTTTTTTTATTCAGTAATTTTGTAAAATAGACTTCTGCTGTCTGCAGAAAAATAACCCATTTCAAAAGGTAATTATCCAACCAATATAATCTGGAAATGCACTGAAATTATTTACTGTAATATTCATTGTTCATTCAATGGAAGATTAAATGGAATATCCAAATTTCAAAATAATGAGCATGCATGCAGAAATTATTTGGGGAGAAATTTTAGCAAACATTACACAGGGAGGCAATGGCCTCATGGTGTTTTCGTGAAACGAGTAAGCTGGGCAATCAGGCAATGTTTGGGAAACCTAATTTCAAACCCTTCTATGGTGGAATTTGAATTCAATAAAAGTCTGAATGAATTTTAAAAAAAAAAAGTCTTTTAGCATCTCTTGTGTTTTTTTTACTGCTGAATTTTTTTTTAGATTAGATTACTTACAGTGTGGAAACAGGCCCTTCAGCCCAACAAGTCCACACCGACCCGCCGAAGCGCAACCTACCCAGACCCATTCCCTTATATTTACCACTTCACCTAACACTACAGGCAATTTAGCAGGGCCAATTCACCTAACCTGCACATTTTTGGAGTGTGGGAGGAAACCGGAGCACCCAGAGGAAACCCACGCAGACACTATTTAAGGGGATTCTTTAAAAGTAAGTAGAAAAAGTAGTCTTACCTTTGTGCATTTTTTTTGTTCAGCTTGCCAATGGGCATCGGGGGAAAATAAAATTATTCCATGAAGAACTCGGAACCCAGAATGTCCCAGTTTGATTCTGAATTGTACTGACCTAACTCATCACATTCAGTCCCAATGGGCAAAGTGGCAAAATTAACCTCAATACCCCCATGCTAAAGACAGACATAATTCGTGAGGTCACCTCTTCGTAGTTCACACTGTGAAATATATTCAGATCTCTGGTTTGGACAAAATCAGGGTCACCATTGCTAAGAATAGATATCACATTCATGACAAAGGACTTATGTCTGAAACATGATACTCCTGCTCCTCAGATGCTGCCTGACTGGCTGTGCTTTTCCAGCAACACAGTTTTCGACTCTGATCTCCAGCATCTGCAGTCCTCACTTTCTCTTTGGAATGAGGAGGCAAGTTAAAGGATTTCTCTTCTTGAAAAAATATTCACGCATTTATTTAAGGATGAAATGCATGTCAATCGGCTGATGTGCTAAAGGCATAACTTTAAAGCTGTTTCCCCAAAGACCGTTAAGAAGAAGAAACACTGTAATCTGTGGTAATTGGTAACATCACACTGATGTCTTTGATTGTTGATACTCCCCTCGGGTTGTACATACAAGGAGATAAAAGTCAAAGAAAGAGACACTTGTAGAAAATAGTGGGCTCAAGAGTAAAGCCAACAAGGCTTTTCTATTACCACCAATGCTAACGCCATTGTTTATAATTATCTACCAATCAGCAGCTTCACTACAACATCAACTTTTTACAAGGTTCTTTTTTGAATTGAGCTGAATTCAATGCTTTATTGTCACTTGTATTTAACAAATAAATAAAGTGGCAAGTGTAATAAAAATGCTCTGGCACCATTTTGAGTGCCAGAAGATAGAGTTGTGTAGTCATAGAACCATAGAACTGTACAGCATGGAACAGACCATTCAGTCCAACTCATCCATGCGGATTAGATATCCAAAATTAATGTAGCCGCATTTTCCAGTATTTAGCCCATATCCCTCTATTTTTTTCCAATTCACATACCCATCCAGATGCCTTTTAGATGTTGTAATTGTACCAGCCTCCACCACTTCCTCTGGCAGCTCACTCTGTGCATGCACCATCCTCTGAAAAAGTTGCCCCTTAGGTCCATTTACAATTTTTTAATTTTCCCCTATGCTCTCTAGTTTTGGACCCTCTCAATCCGACTGTTCACACTGTGTCCCTCATGATTTTATAAACCTCGATAAGGTCACCCCTCATCTTCCTGCACTCCAGGGAAAACAGCCCCAGCCCATTCAACCTCTCCAATAGCTCAAACTCTCTAACCCTGGCAAAATCCTTGCAAATGTTTTCTGAACCCTTTCACAACATCCTTCCTATAGAAGAGAGACCAGAATTGCATACAGTATTCCAAAAGTGACCTCACCAATGTCCTGGACAGGCGCAACATGATCTCCCAACTCTTATACTCAATGCACTGACCAATAAAGGAAAGCATACCAAATGGCTTCTTTACTGCCCTGTTGACCTAACCTTCATGGAACTATGAACCTGCACTCCAAGGTCTCTTTGTTCAGCAACACTCCTCAAGACTTTACCATTAAGTGTGTAAGTCCTGCCTCGAATTGCCTTTCCAAAATGCAGCACGTCACATTTATCTAAATTAAACTCCATCTGTCATTCCTTGGCTGATCAGCCCATCTGATCAAGGTTTCATTATAACTTGAGGTAGCCTTGTTAGCTGTTCACTACACCTCCAATTTGGTGTCATCTGCAAACTTACTAATTATACCTCCTATGTTCATATCCAAATAATTTATATGAATGACGAAAGTGGTGGAGCGATTAAAATATAACTAAAAACAAAGTTCTTTTTGCCTCCCTGTGTTCTGCAGGGAGGAGTCTCTCCACAATGGGCTCTGGGCCCACCAATGCTCCTCTTCACAGTCCATTCCAAGACTCTCATTCCTGAGCTACCACACCACTGTTCAAGTCGATCCAACAGAAGTTAAAAAAGTGTTGCTGGAAAAGCGCAGCAGGTCAGGCAGCATCCAAGGAGCAGGAGAATCGACGTTTCGGGCATAAACCCTTCTTCAGGAATGAGAAGGGTGTGCCAAGCAGGCTAAGATAAAAGGTAGGGAGGAGGGACTTGGGGGAGGTGCCAGTGTAGCTGCGGAAGATGGACTGTTCCACATATCCAACGAAGAGGCAGGCATAGCTAGGGCCCATGCGGGTGCCCATGGCTACTCCTTTGGTTTGGAGGAAGTGGGAGGATTGGAAAGAGAAGTTGTTCAGAGTGAGGACCAGTTCAGTCAGTTGAAGGAGAGTGTCAGTGGAAGGGTACTGGTTGGTATGGCGGGAAAGGAAGAAGCGGAGGGCTTTGAAGCCTTCCTGATGGGGGCTGGAGGTGTATAGGGACTGGATGTCCATGGTGAAGATAAGGCGTTGGGGGCCGGGGAAGCGAAAATCATGGAGGAGGTGGAGGGCGTGGGTGGTGTCCCGAACGTAGGTGGGGAGATCCAACAGAAGTACTAATTCAGGCCTCGTGTATCCCTGAAGCTTAACATCCCAATTCGGACACAGACAGCAGCTGCCGCCTTCTCCGATTACAGAGGCAGCCATGTTGTCTCCGCCCACTTGCTAGCCGGTGCCGCTGTCACCGCCTCAAGTCCTGCACTGCTGGGTCCATCAATATCTGCAGTCGTTGCACTCTCGCGCCATCTCTCCCCACTGGGCCCATACTCGCTGCTGTGACCAGCTCCCTGAGGGCTCGCTCTCCTCCACACTGGGCTCACTCTCCCAGGCGAGGCACTGACTCTTGCTGCCGCTGCCGCACATGCTTGGGAGGACTGGCCTGCTCTCGCCCAATAGAACACGTCAAAAACAGAAAGAGAAGAAGAAAGCTAAAAGGAAAGAAAGCAAAAGAAAAGAGTAAAAAATAAAACGGGGAAAGAAACAAAGAAAGCAGACAGAAACAGATGGGCTCCGGGCCAGGAGCTCAGATGGAGTGCTGCTCCTCTGCCGCTATCTTGGAAATCCACAAGTTCTTGCCTGGCACTAAGTCAAGTCTTGTTCACAAATAGAGGTTCTGCTATGCTTACAAAACCTTCATCAAAATTAGTGTTGAATAAAGTTATATATCCCAGTGGGACTCCACTGGTCACTGGGGATTGTTTGAGCCTTATAATGATAAGGAGCAGGTGGACCTTATTGACTGTGAGGTCCTTGATTGGGGTTGTTAACCTGGGTAAATCAGGAGGTCCTGGATGACCAATATTAACTGGGGCTTTAGTCTCTGCTCAGTTCAGTGTCAAAGCTAGTGTACTGAGCACAAGTAAATAAAGGGTGACTCAGTCATGACACATCAGTCTCTGTGTAGTTATTTCAGAGTGAGAATTGATTTTGGGTTAACCTTGAATGAGATGCTGAGAGACCATTTAGTATGTGGGGTTAATGATGTAACCATGCAGAAACATCTATGAGCTGAAACCCAACTGGACTTCAAACAAGCACTGCAACTGGCTAGGTGCAAATTACTGCAGAGGCTGGAATCTGTACAAGAAACAACATATGTTGGAGATCACAGTGAGTCAGACAGCATCCATGGAGAGAGACCAAGCTAACATTTCAAGTCAAGATGACTCTTCATCAGCGCTGAAGTGAAGTGTGGGGGGAGGGCAGCATTTGTGCTATAGTTTGGATCGTGGGGGTTGGGGGTTTGGGAGATGTGTAGAATGCTGGTGGATGAAAGATGTTGATAGTTCAAGTTAAGTGATTGGAATGTGAGAACGGCAGAACAATAGGATGTCTAACTGTCAGCCTGGAAAGAACAGTCGGTCCCACTGGAATGGTGGGGGAGGGGAGGGAGGACATGGTGACAGTGAATGCAACAAGTAAAGCTTTAAAAAAAAGGGAAGAAATGGAATTTGGTTCACAATTTGAAGGTGCTGAACTCAATATTAAGTCCAGAAGTCAGGAAAGTGCCTACTCTGAAGATGAGATGTTGTTCCTCCAGTTTGCACAGTGATTCACTGGAACACTGCAGCATGTTGAGGATAGACATGTGGGCATTCGAGCATGATGTTGTGTTAAAATTACCAGCTATGGGAAGGTCAGGGTCCTGCTTGTGCACAGACCCGAAGGTGTTCTGTCAAGTAGTCACCAAGTCTGTGTTTGGTTTCTCCAATGTAGAATAAGCTACATTAGGTGCAGCAAATACAATACACCAGGTTGGAAGAGGTACAAGTGAAATGCTGCTTCACCTGGCCCTTGAGTGGTGAGTAGGGAGGAGGTGAAGGGGCAGGTGTTACACCTTCTGCGGTTATATGGGAAGGTGCCGTGGGAAGGGGGTGGGGGGATGGTGGGTGTGGTGTTGGTGGCTGTGGAATAGACAGGGTGTCCTGGAGGGAACAATCCTGCGAAATGCAGACAGGGGAGTGAGTGGAAGATGTGTTGTGTGGTGGCGTTCTGCTGGAGTTGTCTGAAATGGCAGAGAATGATCCTTTGGATGCGGAGGCTGGTCAGATGAAAAGTGAGGACAAGGGGGACCTGATCATACCGTTATGAGTGATGGGAAGGGACAAGGGTGGAAACACAGGTAATTGGTCAGATAGGAATGGGGAGGGATGTAGTGATTGGAACCAGGTGGATATCATTGATTTATGAGGTTCTTGATTGGGATTGTTAACTTGAGTCGATCAGGAAGCCCTGGCTGACCAATATTAACAAGGAATTTAGAATCTCCTCAGTTGAGGCAACTGACTCTGAGCTGGCTGGCACAGTACTGTGCACAAGTAAATAAAGGTGACGTGGTGACAGGATACCAGTCTCTGTGCAGTTATTTCAGAACTAATATTGTTTAAAGATGCCATTCCACAAACTAGACGGAATATCATTTGTTTTTCGGGCTCACACTTAGCAACTCACTTTCCTGAACAATAATTTCAATATATCCTTATCATGTCAAACTTACCAAATTTAATTGACAGATTTATACTTTTGAACATATAATAATCAATTGTGGTATTTGTATTCATTAAATATCTTGTGTCTGATGAGTAAGACAAATAGAATGGAGTCTAAAAAGGCATCATTTTTAGCTTGAAGTGAGAAATCCTATAGTTCATGGGATTTGTAATTTTTTGAAAATAAAAACACCCTTCAAATTGAGTGTCCGGTTAGGAACACAGCTAAAAGCTTTAATCTTTTGATTTGAAATTGTGTCAACTGAACCACATGTACAATATGTTAATTATCTCATGAAGATGGAGGTGCCAGTGTTGGACTGGAGTGGACAAAGTTAAAAGTCACAACACCAGGTTATGGTCCTACCAGGATCCTTATGATCCTGCCCCATTAATTACCTGACAAAGGAGCAGGGCTCTGAAACCTAGTACTTACAAAAAAAAACCTGTTGGACTATAACCTGATGTTGCGTGATTTTTAACTTTAACTATCTCAGACTGTTCTTTGTTATTACAGGTAGGGGAGGTAATTTGAACTATTTTGTTTATCTTGCCCTCTGTCCATAAGCAGAGGTATTTTAAGTTATTTTTCAGAATTTGAAACAGAGTGTTTCCCTCAGACCCTGTGTTATGAAATTCAACCTGAAAGTGACCCATGCCAAAACCTCTTTTTGGTTAAATCAGTATGGTTTTACACATTCAAAAGCTTGGGGGTGATCTTTGCAACATTTGCATAAACATAAGGAAGAAAAAGTGAAAGGAAAGCATTTACAATTAAGAATAGATTATAAAATAATGATGTGAATATCAATTTACACACAGAATTTAGGAAGATAGGGTGCAGTTGGTGGAAACCAGTGTGCTGCAGACTTTCTTCAGAGTTAATGTTGTTGATGCTTGTAGTCAGGGAATCAGTCCATTTTGCAAGTGAATTCAAGGATTTTGATTCCAGAGAAATAAGGTTTCAAAGAGACTTGAATGAAACATGCTTTGAGGAAATTTATATTTGTACTGAATGTAGGCTTTGCTCGTAACCTGGAGTCTGCTTTTAAAGATACTAACCAGCTGGTAACAGACTCGATTCTAACAGCAGACTGAGGCAAGGGAATCCAGGAATTATAACTGAACTCTTCAGAAACCAGATGATCCTGTTTAAGGTTCTATTCCCCTGCTCAAAAACGTATTGCAAGAGATAGATGCCTGCCTTTTGAAAGTATAACAAGTTTTGATAGTTCTCTTTATTATGAGCTGTTGCCAGGGAAACATCATACACTGCTCTTTTGTTGACTGCAGTGTCCAGGCAATGAGAGATTTTAGATTCAAGAAGGATGGTATCTAAACTCTGCCCTGGTAATTATTAATTCAAACTTTCCAGTGTTGCAATTCCAGTTTATGTTATTACTAGACAAATCTGGTCCCAGATTGAAACCTGGCTTTGATAGATCACATTTTATCTTTGTATCAAAAAGTGGTATTTTGCGAAACCACAAAGTCAAAATGCTGTAGATGTTTTCACAGTAAAACTTTATTAACAAAAGAAATGAAGATACAATAGAATAAACTATTTATAACACAAATTCAGAGGTTTATAAATAGTAAATATAATCTCACTAATTATATTCTTTATAAATTATATAGAATTTATAAATTCTTTTCAAGTTGAAAGATTTATAAATCTTCTTTATAAATTGAAAGAAAAACAACAGATTTTGTG
This sequence comes from Chiloscyllium plagiosum, assembly GCF_004010195.1. Taxonomy (NCBI): domain Eukaryota; kingdom Metazoa; phylum Chordata; class Chondrichthyes; order Orectolobiformes; family Hemiscylliidae; genus Chiloscyllium; species Chiloscyllium plagiosum. Next base: position 12,477,358 of record NC_057739.1, on the reverse strand, counting down.
CAGTACTCAAAATGAATCTTACATAGTACCCAAAAACACATGTACAATACTCAAACTAGAGTCTTTGTCTTTAAGGCCTCAGTAGGTTTAAGTTACATGTGGCTTTTACTTAGGGATTGGAACTGCAGATGGCTTCATTTTGGAGTCATTATACACCAGAGCCTGAACATACTCAGATTTAAGCAATCTCTTCAGGGTTTTGTCTGAACACTTCTAATCTGGGAAGAAGACTAATTGCTTAGTCCAAGGGCAATTTAATTTTACTATATCCTTACTTTCTCAGGATCACTGACCTATACAGCTATCTTCCACCAAGGAATTTACAAGACAGCTCATAGTTTAAAGTAATACTACAAAAACAAATCTCTAGCTCCAAGTTATGGGCATTTCACCTAAGCTGAAATATAAAACTTTTACTGACCTTTTAAACTGGAGCTTGGGTGTTATTTTGTAATACATAAAAAAACCTATTAATGCTAAATCTAGACCTCAAAACTCTTTTTTAAAAAAAAAACCATGGTTACAGAAATGCTTAATTTGTGAACTTCAGACTGACAGAAAATATATGTTACTAAATCAATAATCAAAAACCCCAACTTACACTGAATATTCTTATAAGAAAGAATCTTATATAAATAGATCTTGTAAATAATAGTTTTCATCACTTCAGAATTGTAGTAAACTTGGGTTATACTATAATCTGATTCCTCCCTTCCCTCCCTCAACATCTCTCTCTCCATCTCTGAGGAGAAGCTAGCTATAGATGTCCATTACAAACCCATCAATTCCCACTGTTATCTGATCTTTACATCCTCACACTCTGCTTCCTGGAAGGATTCCATTCCATTCTCCCAGTTTCTCTATGGCTGCCCAACTGTCCAGATGATAACACCTTCCACAGGGGATGTCTCCAAAATGTCCACCTTTTTCCTCAACAGTGGATTCTCAGCCCTCAGCTATGTCCACCCAGTTCCCGCACTTCTGTCCTCATCCCTTCTCTTCCCCCCGCAATACTGATATGGTCCCCTAGTCCTCACTTTCCATCCCACAGGCATTCACATACAAAGGGTCATAAGCCGCCACTGCTACAACCTCTAGTGGGATGCCATTACCAGCCACATATTCCCCTCCCCATCCTTGTCAGCAATCTATGGGAACTGTTTCCTGTGGGACACCCTAGACCACTCCTGCTTCACTCAACACCTCACCATACCTCCCGACAACCCTACACTGGCACCTACACTTGCAATCACATAGGGAATTCTACCTACCTGCTTGCTTCCTCCCTCCTCACTATCCAAAGCTCCAGGCACACTTTCCCAGGAGAGGCAATGATTTATCCATGCTTCATTCAATCCAGTCTACCGGATTCGGCATTCACAATGTGGTCTCCTCTACGTGATGAAATGCAAACTGGGTGACCGCTTTGCAGAACACCTGCATTCTATCCACAGCAAAGACCCTAAACATCCAGTTTTTTTTTTGCCATTTCAACACACCGTGTTCCTTGGCCAACATCTGTGTCTTGGGCTTGCTGCATTGCTCCAGTGAGGCTCAGCACAAGCTGGAAGAACAGCATCTTGTTTTCCGCTTGGGAGCCCTGCAGCCTTCCAGATTCAAGGTCGAGTTCAAGTATTTTAAGGCCTGAGCACTTGCTTCTATGTTCTTTATCCACTCCACATCACAAGCCATAACATCACATAAGATGTTTCCAGCCCAACCAACCCATTTTCAACTAATTATAGCGCTTTTTAGCAGCTTTTCTGACTCTCCAGTTTCCCATTATCCATTTCATTGTTGACCTGTTTTTCTCTCCCTCTGGGCTCTGTCTCCAATTGCTTACTCCTTTACCTTCTATTCCTAAACATTGCCTTCAGCATAGGTAATACCCTTTTCCAATGGTTCTGAAGAAGGGTCACTGGATTAAAAACATTATCTTTCCACAGACGCTGCCAAACCCGTTCAGTTTCTCCAGGAATTTCTATTTTTGTTTCATATGATCAGTGTTAACCACGTTTTAATCATACAAAATCAATTTTTCAACAAAAAAACATTAAACAAGAAACTATAGCTTTTAAGGCAATCTATGAACTCTTTCAGATCTTTTGTGGACCTGAGAAATTGGATCAAGATCACCTGCCTGGATAATTTGTGTCATTAGATTGGTGGATGTTTCTGGATTATTGACTTGACCCATAGTCTCCACAGAAAGACTAAATGCTTTATCCTTGGTACCACAACTCTCATAAAGAACTGAACATAGAATTACTTCCTTAGAAGAACTGTGGAAAGTTCATTATTGCCCACTAAAGCTTTGCAGTTTTTGTTGACTTGAAGCAATTTCCAGCTTTCACCAACCCTTCAGTGAAATCATGGCAAGTAACTATCCAGATGAATTGAGGCAGGAGGTATGGGACCACCTCCCAGAAGAAGTCTCCTTTCAATTGAGTTTCATGCTGTTTCCAATATAACGGCTGTGAACCCAAATTTAACAGCTTTTCAAGCACACACACATGCACCTGGGTACCTTTATAATCTCACTTTTGAATTTTCCTTTTAAAAAAAGATGTTTATTGTCTGGCCTAACACTTCTGCAAACACTAACACTTAAGATATCTGGTGTTTGAAGAAACTGTGTACAGAGGAACCTCGATTATCCAAACGAGATGGACGGGCACTATTTCATTCAGGTAATTGATTATTCAGTTAATTGATTCAATGCCTCTCTGTGGCTGGAAGTTTTCTGAAGTTTCCTTTTTCCTTGCTCTGCCTGCCTTGCTCCCTCCCATCTCACACCATTGAATAATTCAAGGCAGCTTGTTTTGCATTAATCTAAGTCAGTAAATTTAATTAGAGTAAACGAGGTGTTGAACTGATCATTAATAAGCAGTCACACTATCTTGGGGACTTGGTATACAGAACTGAAGGCTTCAAGTCCTGGAATATGCAAGAAATTCCACTTCAATTTAACCTCGCTCCCTGGTCAGTATCTGAGGCTGTCTGGTTTACTTGCAATCTTGACGTTCTCGGAGAAAGTGAGGACTACAGATGCTGGAGATCAATGTTGAGAATGTGGTGCTGGAAAAGCACAGCAGGTCAGGCAGCATCCGTGGAGCAGGAGAATTGATGTTTCAGGCATAAACCCTTCATCAAGGGTGGCTCATCAGGAATCCTGATGAAGGGCTTATGGCCAAAACAGCGATTCCCTGCTCCTTGGATGCTGCCTGATCTGCTGTGCTTTTCCAGCACCACACTCTCAGCATTTTATTTGATTTGCGATGAGCTTTGATTTTGCCCCCCAATCGCTTCCATTGCCATCCCCGTTATCTGTTCCTGATGTGCAACTCCAGGATCAACATGTTCAATTCTTCCCTCGTTGATTTGCCAGTTTTCACCCTTCATTATCCTGAGTTCCTCCAAAGCTTTGATGCTCATATCTTCAACTTATACAAAAAAAAACTGTTTTCCCACTACTGCTGCCCTTCTGTCCTACAAAGACCATTGAACACATACGCGTTTCTTTTTGGGTCAGTTCTGTGAAATGCAACAGAAGGTTTCTCTCCATGAAGCCTAACAAGTTTTCTCACTGCATCTTGTCAAACTGATCGCATTGACTACCTACCTCCAGTTCTAGTTCCATTCTACAACTCACTGGATCTGGAACTACGAAGGATGTCCCAGAATACACCAGCTTCCTTGCCAACAGTTCCATGTCCGAAAGTCTCTTGGGCACTAGGACAAGTCTCGTCAATCCAGAGCTGCCTTGCGTGGTTCCTGAAGTTTGCTCCAGATATTGCAGACAAGGGAATGTTAGCATTCCACTGTGCGGACAGAGACTGGATGCCCTGTTGAATGGGGTGGTGCAGAGGTAGGACATCAGCTTCCCCCAGGAAAAGCAGAGAAAGCCACAACACCCTGCCATTCTGGTATGATGTTGGCCAATAGGCCAGTACAGTTTCAGCCAGCTGGAGCAGTATACACTCATAAGAAGGGGAATCATTTGCTCCCCAGCACCAGTATAGGTGACATTTCCCTCTTGTCGATATCTCACACTCATTCCTCTGCCTCTATGCACACCTTCCATCAAGGCTCACGCTGTATCAATCTCACTAATATCTGCAATCTCCTTGCCCCACTCACTGCCACCCATGCTAATATTACTAATCCTGCACATCCTCAGTGCTGTCTAACCCACTCAGGAGGGATGCCGCCCCAGCGGCAGTGAGAGGAATAGCTGTGCCACCCACTTGGATCTCCCTTAATACCTACCTCTCTTATTCCAGGATGAAAAAAGCCCATAGTAGGGCACAGAATCAAGGTGGAAGACAGCCTGACATTCAGCTCTTCAAACCTTATGTGGACAGCATCCTGACTCTGACCATCCGAGTGACCATCTGACTGTGTTAGGCCCATGTCAGAGGCTGCCCTAGACTTACTGTGTTGAGACTCACTGAGCAAAGGCTAGCTCCATTGACCTGCCTGAGAATTGCTGATGACTGTGACAAGCTTCCTGGTTTATACCTTCACCACATGGCACAATGCAGCAGTATTGAGAGATGAGTACCTCTGTTTGAGGGGCAAGGCAAGGAGGTTGTAAATATCAAGGTAGGTGCAAAGTTGGGAGCCTTGAGAGAGCAAGCAAAAGAGTCTGGAGATGCAGTTTTGCCAGCCCATGAGCTGAGTGTGTATCTCTGGGTATACAGTGTCCTTGCTGCAGTGTTAAAATGAGGGTTGTTGCTGCACTCTGAAGTGCAGCATTGAAATGCTGGAATACACTCCGAGTGGATTGGATATTTCCTATAAGGCTGACAAATACGGAATGCCATTGATTATTGATGTGAGGTATACATGGCCAATACTGATGGGGTGTTCCCCAAGGTGTTGGTGTGCCGTTTCCATTATGGAGCTCATTCAGAGCAAGCGGTGAGCTGAAGTCGCTTTGACTTCCATGTTAAGAATTCTCCGTATTCAGTTTCATAGAATCCCTACAGCATGGGAGCAAGTCATTCGGTCCATTGAGTCCACACCGACCCTCTGAAGACCATCCCACCCAGACCTACCCCCCCACCCTATTCCTATAACTCTGCATTACCCACAGTTAATCCTCCATCGCCAGACCATAGCAACACGACGGCTGGAGGAAGAGCGCCTCATCTTCCGCCTAGGAACCCTCCAACCACAAGGGATGAACTCAGATTTCCCCAGTCTCCTCATTTCCCCTCCCCCTCTCCTGTTCCCTGGATGCTGCCTGACCTGCTGCGCTTTTCCAGCAACACATTTCCACCACAGTTAATCCACCTAACCTGCACACCTTTGGACTGTGGGATGAAACTGGAGCACTCAGGAAACCTGTGCAAACTCGACACTGCCGGTTGTCCGAGGGTGGACTCAAACCTGGGTCCAAGGCACTGTGAGGCAGCAGTGCTAACCACTGAGCCACCATGCTGTCCAACTGAGCCCAGCTTGCTTGTGGCAGTTGGTGCAATCAAAAGCATTATATTAATGAGGTGAGATTTGCTGTTCAGTAGGTAGTAAACAAGCAAGAAATTCCACTCGTAAGTACTTCACTACTGCTTAAGGAGAATCTTCCCCTGAAGCCTGGAACTCAATTTAATAAAATGCAACAAGTTGTTCCCAACACTGCGATAGATCCCACGCTTAGTTTTCTACATGCCATTGTCTACATGACTGAACTTCCTAGAAAATTCTCCTCATAAAATTTATTTATGTCCATTTTTATGTGACTAATCCCTACATAGCGATGTCCCGCCCCAATCTGTGACTTCCTTCAGGTCTACAACCCTTAGAGAGCCCCGAACCCATCTACATGTCTCACTGTCTTTGCTTTGTTATTGGTATGTTTGACTTCAGTTGCCTGGGCCTTAACATCAGGAATTCTATCGCTGAAACTCTCTAGTTTGCCACCTTGTAAAATGCCCTTGTGTAAGCTTTCTTCAACCAAGCTTTTATACATCCTTCCTAATGTGTTTTTTTTTGTTTTGAAGTCATTTCTTTTCCTGACTATGCTTTGAAGCATCTCGGGAAGATTAAATGACACAATGTAAGTGCAAGTTGGAGTTATTGCTGTCAAGTTGTCATATATAATGGTCTGGTTGTATTGCACCTAGGTTGATAGGTAACAGATTGAATGTGCATATTCTGTAAGCAGGTGAATGCTATTTCTCTCAATGCCAAAGAGGCTTTCTTTTATTTCAACATTAAAACACTCATCTTGACACAGACCTGATTTCTCAGTTGCAATGCTGCTGAGCTGTGTTTTGAACAATTGTTTAGCTAATGGCTCAACCTACCTTCTCAGCATCTCATCTGAAGATCCGTGTTTAAAGATTAGTCCAGATTAATGTTGGTATGGTCCCAAAAGAACATTTGGAGAAGAGCGCTATTCACATTTTGAATCATAACTAAGCACTCTTAAATGGATGATAATGCATGTATATACTTTACTGTTTAAGCTGCGAGTCAGTGTTATTGGCTGTTCAATAATAACTGAACTTCTTTCCACTTAAATCAAGTTTGGGTTTAAATCAAGTCTGATTGAAAGAAGAGAAGATCAGTTGCTGGTTGACCAGCACCAGTTTGTGCTGAACAGGGGGAATTGGCTGTAATCAGTTGGTTAACGTAATGATTGTAAAACTGGCCTGAATCAATCACTATAATCAGCGTTCACTCTATAATGCAGTGGGAGCTAGAAGACAATACTTGAGGGATCTGTGGGAGACATCCTGAAAAGACTCAGTCAAAATTGATTCACTATAACTGTAAAATAGTGTCTGTATAAAATATTTGCAGACTAACAGAAAGAAACAGGTGTAAAAAAAAGGTAATATTCTAGTCGAATGACGCAAACACTTCGATTTTCCTTCCTTCTCTCGAAAGCATCTCTGTTCCATATCTTCTCCATGATTGTGTGGATAAAATAATTAATTTAGTAGTGAAGGAGATTAAATCTATGTTTTATCACTCCATGCTTTCAGTACATGCTAACAGTAGGTCAGATGATTGCCAGAAACGTCGACTCTCCTGCTCCTCGGATGCTGCCTGACCTGCTGTGCTTTTCCAGCACCACACTCTCAACTCTAATCTCCAGCATCTGCAGTCCTCACCTTTGCCCAGATGAAGATTGTTTAACATGCAAATTACATGGCTCAAAAGATAAACCTAAACTCCATTTGTGTACAAGGCGAAAGCAGAAAGAATCACATTTTCCCATCTCTCTTCTGAAATATACTATCTGGACAAAAAGAATATCATACCTGTCTGTTTTTAGCTCATAATGTAGAATTGTTGATAGTTATTAAATATTTAGAAAAAACATACCAGCAAAATAGTGGTGCCTATAAATGTGCCCTAAAGCAGTATTGATTGGAAAAGTTATGACATAATTTCAGTCTGCTTCTATCCGTTTCAAATGTCTTTTAAATAATATATCAGCCCTTTGTGATGTGGTTACTGCATTATGGAGATATCTTTGTGCTTGAAGCATTGTTTGGAAAACATTTGCCCTGTCAACATTATGAAGAGAGATGAAGTTCATGCTTTCTTTCTAATAAGCTTAACCCAACAAGGACTACACTGAGATGGAATTTTGTTCAGCTATTTTGTTTTTTTACAGAGAAGCGTCCTGGATAATGGAGCTATATGTCAGTTTTTGATCTCAAAATGTCAACGTTAAGCACTGCTGGATCAAATACACCCCGGTCAACTGCATGCCTGAAGATTTGGGTGTAAAAAAGAATGCACTTCACAAAGGAGGAATAAGGCTGCTCCTTACATGATCTCTGAAACCACATCTCATGCAGCCCACAATGTGGAAAGCAGGACATCCATTTTGTCACTAACTCACTTGTGACAGCCAAGCAATCTCTGCAATATTACCCTGGCTGCAATATGTGTATTCATTGAATAGATGGCTGATATATAGTGGAAGAGACCACCTTTGAGAGTACTACAAGCCAACAGTGAGGTAGGACTCGGTTTCACAGCACTGATAGCACCACAAGATCCCAGTCTTGCTGTGATGGTGCTCAAATTGCTGTGAGAGTTTCCACAGAGTACTAACAACAAAAGGCTTTAATTCACTGAATGCACAATTTGGATGGAAAAGACATGCAGTGGACAATCCACACAATCCATTAGAATTTGTCATGATGCATTCACTTCCCTCCCCAACCTCTTCAAGTATAAAAATCACAGCATGTGATAAATGTGGACAAGAGGGTTAACACCACCATTAATCAAGAAATAGCTGAGAATGTGTATAAAGAGCTCTATCATACTGATGTCAGATCACATGGAACCAGAGATTTGCATCTGCAATATACCAGAGATATCTTTTCTGATCGTCCCATATACGTAATTGCATTTGGTGAAGCCTGCAGTGTTTACTCATTTGAGTGCAGATCTCAACTTACTAAAGACAACAGATCTACCCTGGTCTCATGTACATTGATCCCAATAAGACTGACTCAGACAACAGGAGAGGACAGCCACAGTCTGTCACATCCCTTAACAACTTGTCCAACATATTGGCAGGATATAGTTGAAGAGCAGAGCAAAAGATTTCACCTCTTGCTATGTTAATGATCTTTTTTTCTCCACATTGTTCTGTGGTGGTGCTGAGTGGAAATGTTCCATCACAAGGAATGAGGCAATTTGTCAGTGCATAGAATACATTTCCAAGGAGGTGGGGTGGGAGAGTGCAGTTCATCTTGTGCTTCCCTCCTCAAAAAAAAAGATTGTTGTCGGAAGTGAGGTAAACATCAAAACCATTGGAATGCAATCAAAAGTCGTTTCCTATGTTAAGGATATTGAGATTCTCAAGTCAGTGATGGATGAATGGGAGCAGTCTCATCTGAGTCAGAAATTTGCAAGTTCATTCCAAATTCTTGAGTTAAGCTAACATGCCAGTGCAATACTGAAGGAGTGCTGCATTGTCAGAGGTGCCAAATTTTGATTGAGACTTTATACTGAGTTTTGCTCTGTACTTTCAGGTAGAATGAAGAGATCCATATCGATCCCCAGGATTATACCTGGCCAATAACTAAGAGTAAAAAAGACTGAGCTGGTATGGTTATTATCACATTGACATTTATGTACAGCATGCTTGAATTGACCGCCATGTTTCCTATATTACAACAGTGACTACATTTCATGGACACTTTACTGATAAAACATTTTGGGAGTCTTGAGATCATAGTGCTGTGACAATGGATCAGAACCCAAAGTATTAGAAACATGCTTTTACTTTTAATTCAGCAACATATTGTTTTCAAAAGGATCACTGTCAGAAATGCTATCTGGAGAGAGATAGACTGATGGGAATGTAATAACTAAAGTGTCAAGGAAAGAACAAAATATTATAATCTAGTATTTTTGAAATGACAAAGGTAACAAAGGGCTGCTGACTATGGTTAGCAGGAATCCATCTCTATGGATTATGTCCCAAAGTAAAGACACATTTTGTGCTTTGTCCTTTGAAAAATACACAAAAGAAGGGGGTTAAAAAGCCAGCATCAACTCTACTGGAACACACTAATAAGAGTTAACATTCAATGCATCATTCTAGGTTTGAGCACTAACATGCTGTTAATGTCACACTCAAAGAATTATCCCTACTTACCCCAGTGTTGCAGGTAAGGAAAAATCTCTCTCTTACTTAGAACACTGCACACCAGTTTAAAATGAAATCAGGACAAAAGAATTTTAATCAGCCCACAGAACCAAAAATCCCAAATATTTACAATTTAACTATCAACATCAACAGATAACCTTCATTGCAATGGCAACAATTTTCAGCTTTCTACTCTTCATGAACAATTCCGGGACTAATCTGAAAACCTTCCATTTTATTTTTTGTCTCATTTCTGCTTGCTAATCCATGAGCATATATGTTATGTTAGCATTTCTTCTTGCGGACAGTCAATAACAAATGCACTGTTTTTGTTAACACAGGAAAGCCTGGTTAAAATGGCTCCTTTGAAAATGGTACTTTAGATTTAGGAAAAAGATTATTCACAAGGAAAGGGATCTTGTTTAAATTACCCATGTGCAGCTATCCGAAGGGTTGGAGAATAAAGGTGAATCAGTTCATCCCTCATCAGGGAGGTGAACAGATTGGGGTGCCTTGTGTGGAAGTTTAATGAATTAAGATGTCTCATCCAGGATCTGGTGAAAACAAAAACTTACACTATATAAATGTTGGTTTTCTTATAGTTCGAGGCTGGGTATCACAAATACATATTTGCAGCTTGCTCTGTCTTTTAGTCTCACCAGATTTCTCAAAACCTCATTTGTTGAAACCATCTCTTCCTTTTCTTTGCTGAAGTGGTAATGAAGCATTTAGAACATTAACTGGAATAGACTGCAGACCCACTCATAAGAAGCAGGTGAGGAACGGTGATGGTGACATTTTGCCACTAGTGCAGTATTTTTCCCTGATACATCTGGGTAAGGTATCTTCTTTAAAATAATAAACTAAATCTAGTTATCATGGTATTGAAGAATATTTACTACGTGAAATATTATGCACAAACATTAGATTATAACTTAAAACCTTTGTTCAGACAGAATGAGACTTTGAACCCTCAGGTCAAATGATATAATAGTGTTGTTGTCATGAGCATGTTTCTTAAAGGCTTACTGACATAACAGACCAAAATGACTCCCACAAATTTTCCGTGTTGTTATTGCACTGGGATAATGTCATGCATTCCATTTGCATTATAGTCAATGTATGTAAGAAATTAAAAATGCAAGGTCTAGTAATAAGGGGCATGCATTTAAGGTGAGGGGGGAGAAATTCAAAGGAGATGTGAAGGGCAAGTTTTTTTTTGTACACAGAATGGTAAGAGTCTGGAGCATACTGCCAGCAGTAGCGTTGGAGGCAGTTACTATTGGGACATTTAAGATTTTTTAGATATGCTTATGAATATGCAAGTGATGAAGGGATATTGATCAAGGGCAGGCTGAAGGGATTAATTTAATTTGGTGTCATTTTTGGTACAGCATCGTGGGCCTAAGTGCCCGTTCTTGTGCTGTGCTATGTTCTATGTCAAGTTCCATCGCACCCTGCTGCAAAATGTAAAAGCTTAGCAAAACTTACTGACAGCAAATCAGCTGGTTGATCAACTTTAATGTTTTAGAATGAGAGGCTTCATTTTTTTTCCACTATCACCTTAGCCAGCAATTTATGACAGAACTCATACCCCCGACTATGCTCAATTAGCATTGCATGATCTAGTGACAAGAACTGAAGTTTGTACTAAATGTTAAAGAAAATGTTGCAAGTCAATGTGGGCATTTAGCAAATGACAGAATACTATTAAACATGCAACACTCTGAATCTTTATAATTTTCAAGCATTCTAATAAATACAGCATGTTCAAAGCCCTCTGAACCGAGTACTCAAATGTATCATCTGTTGTGTGAATAAACTTAATATGTAAGATTATGACTGAACTGGAGACAGAAGCCAATTTAAATTTGATTGTTATCTGATGTGCACATTAATTTCAGACTTTAATTTATGAAGTCTTAATCAACAAATAATTTTATTGCAGATTATAAAGGCAGAGGCAACTCATGAGAATTCATCATATGTATAGTAAATGACAAGAAACTGTAACCTTAGAATGATAGATTGGTGAAATTATATTTTCTGTACAGCACAGAAACAGGCCATTTGGCTTAATTGATTCATGTCAATGTTTCTGTTCCAGAGGAATTTGAGATGTCTGCTATTCATCATTCATGTCTCCAGTGCATACAAAAAGATAGGTAGCTGTGCTGTCCTGTAGGTCGTGTGTTTGACACAAGGTTTCCAGTCCTAGTCATCAGGCACTCTGTTCCTTAGTCAGCCAAATGCTGCACTGCAACACTAGAGGAGATGTGGAATCTCTTTGATATCAGCCCTGACTGAAAAGGAACACCCCAAGGTAGGAGAATTGATCCACATTGTTCAGTAGCACACCATGGATCCTGATAAAATCAAATCCAATAGCAAGATAGATGCTCCATTATCAGAGACCTCTCTCAGTCCAAAAGCCTGAGGCACTGGTTCCCATCAATCAGCTGCATTGGATGGACTAGGGTGTCAACAGGCCAGATATCAGACTTCCCGAACAAGGTCTCCATCTGAGCCTCGTCGCTGTAAACAGCTCCCAGGAGCTGGGAGAAAATGCTTTAAAAATCTGTTTGAAGCCTTTGTGAAAAGTTAGGACTCCCCAACAACTTGTGGGAATCTCTTGCCCAAGTCCACCCAAACTGGAAAAGAACCGTTAATGAAGATGCTTAATTATCTTCAGCATTTACAAAAGGTTCAGGTGGAGCCAAAAGCAAAAGCATCAGGAGCAGCATAGCAACAGCCTGAGCATCCACCCCCACTCACCTCCTCTTCAAACAAATCGCTGTCCATTTGTGGCTGAGTGTGCAGATCCAACTTTGAAATGTTTAGTCACCTCCAGTTTCCACTGCAGTGGAAGAAATTGATTGTTTGACGTTGGGAGAGTCCGGGGTGGGTGGGGCTCCCTAGTAAGAAGTCTCTCTGTACAAGCCTCCTCCCACCTTTCTTCATTCAAAAGTGTCAAGATATTCCTTTATTCCTGCTGCCGTCTGATGCTCATCCAATGTTTCATTAATTGTGCCCATGGTATCCATCACACCTGTTCCTTGTGATAGTGAAAGTCACATTCAAACTCAGGGCTTTTCAAACTGTTGACTGTGACCCACAGTGATGACATGGGCCAAGCAATTAGTGCTCTGAGCTCCAACACAACGGTGAAGTTAAAAATTGCACAACACCAAGTTACAGTCCAACAGGTTTATTTGGAAGCACTACCTCTCAGAGCACTGTTCCTTCAGTGACCAGCTAACACTTAGCTGGCTCCTCCACATCAATGCTAAGGTAGTGTAATGGGTAAGGTAGTAATGGGGGAGGGGGTAACTGGGATGGTTAGATAATTGGAGGATTTCCAACTTTAGTCAAACAGGCATTAGATTAGGATTTCATCTGCCCAGCTACTTGGATAAGTACCCAGGTAAGTCAGGTGGAATTATGAAGTCTGATTGTAGGTGAGATTCAGATATTTTGTGGAAGGTCTCAGGGAGCCAGGAAATTTCTTGTCAGAAGTTCAAACATTCCTGACAATTCCCGGGACTGCTGAAAGCTCACTGTGGTTTGTTTATCCGGTCTCCAACAAGCCAGAGACTGGAAGATCATGACATTTGTAACACTTAAGGCTCCGATACTAGTCTAATTCACAGGAGGAGTGAAACCATCTTCCCAATGTCAACTCTATCACGATCCTAAAGGCTTCGATCAAACCAATCTCAGATAAATTTCAATGTGCCATATGAAATATCACCTTGACGCCATATTATAAATTGTTCATTCTTATTCCCAAACAGAGAGCACAAAGGAACTTGGAAACAACAGATCCTCAAACATCAGTTTGAATTTTCTTGGGTCACCTTATCTGGCACACATTTTGATGACATCTGGATGTTTAACCATTTACCAGCTATATTTCCAAAACTATTTTCTACAAAAACAAAATCCCTGCCTTAAGGAGCAAAGTACCAGAAAGACAACTGTCATTCAATCTTCTTCTGAATGCACAGCCCTGTGGAGAATTGCTAAAGTGACATTACAAAGTAAGTTTTAAATATTTAGACATTGTTTTGTTGCAACTAAGGTATTGCTAATATGAATCTGGAATAAAAAAAGGCCACACATACTTGAGCGATCTCAGCTTTTGTTGGTTATGAATCCAAAATTGAATCTCCAATCTGACTATCTGTTGATACTAGTGTCATAGAGATAAAGGAAGTCAGCATTCAGCCCATTTGGTCCATGCCAATCCCTGTGATGATTTTTTGAGTGCTGGTTAAAGGAATCCCTGCAACAAAACATTTCACTCAAATTTCAAAACAAAAAGAGCAACGTCAGCAGATGTGCTTCTGTTTTCCATATTGAGAAATTGCTTGCCTAGTGAACTTTCTTTGGTGCAATCCAAGAAGTTTTCCTGAAGCTAGTGTTTCCAAGCGTAACCGTATATTTGGGCTGGAACGTTGACGCAACCTTCCTCAATGAAACTGAGCGCTTGGGGGAGTTGGGTGGGGAGAGATCAGAAAGAATTGTGGTGGGTGGCACTTCCACGTGAAGGGAACAGACTTGAGAGCCAGAGGAGTGAACTTCAGTAACATTGGATCCCTCTTCATCCAGGAGCAAGGCTGTTTAGAGTCAGATGTACAGCACGGAAACAGACCATTCAATCCAAGTTATCTATGCTGATCAGAAATCCCAACCCAAGCTCGTCCCACCTGCCAACACTCGGCCTAGATCCCTCCAAACCCTTCCCATTCATATACACTGAACTCAGTTGTTGAGCCACACTGTCTTGGAACTCACATCCCTAAGATTTCAGCTCATGATTCTAATTAGGGTCCCGACTGCCATTTGGAAAGCCCTACCCTGAGGAACAACAAATGTAGATAACCTTCTTAATAAGTCCAAATGGACATCCATCATATCTATCAGGAGTCTGATTTGAAATGTGTAAGTGGCCAAGGCCTCAAGATGACCACTGAAATTTTCAATATTTATAGATATGTTGAAGGAAGAGAAATAGCAGACAGATTATTGAATCAGAATGTGCACTAAATCTTCAGAAAGTGAAGTTAAACTGGTTTTCCATGATGGAGTTGTAAATCTGGGTGAAGATAATGAAGAATCTAAATAACGTGGGTGATAGGTTATTTACTGCCAGAAATGTTAAGTTTCTTTATGAATTCAACACAACTATATTCCTTTTATCAGAGTTTCCAGCTTTTTCTTTCATACTGTCAAAGAAGGTGGACTTTTGTGCTGGAAATATATAAAGAATACAAAGATTTGCATTCATTTTGCACTTTCCTCTAACATTGAATGTCTTCAAGTGTTTGATAGTTAATTAACTACTATTGAAGATCCGACACATGGCAATACAAATTTGCATAGCAAATCCACAAATAGCATTATGGTAATGATCAGTGTTTTCTTGTGATGTTGATTGATATTGGGCATGTCATCAAGGATACCTTCTCTGCACCTCTTTAAAATCATACCGTGGGACCTTTTATATCCACCTGGGAGAACAGGGTCTCTGGTTTAACATCTCTGCTAACAGGCTGCACCTCCAGTGTCAGCCTAGATTTTGTGCTCAACCCTGAACTCGCAAGTGAGAGTGAGCTGCAACTATTAAGCATGCCATTATCTGAACTAGGGTGAATGAAGTTGGATGGGAAGAGGTGTCCATGGAAATTGGGAAAGACTAAATTGACTGAATGGCCTTTAGTTTTAGAGTAAATCCTCTGCAATTTTCTGAATAAGGTTTTATACAATTGGATTTGGGTGATTCATTCCATTGAAGTAGTGCTGTAAGAATTTGATTTTTAATCCAAAAGGAATTGATTAAATTTGGAAAGAGCAAGAACAAGAGTGTTAATTGTCTTCAAAATTCGGAGACCATGGAAGCAAAACACAAAACCTCATGATTGCTCAAGTGATTTTTTTTCTTGGAGATCATGCATAAGTAAATGCTGAGCACTGATGGGGTCAGTTTTGAATGAGATGAGTTGATATGCTTCCAATCCAATGGGACCTATCCACTGTTCATTAACTCTTAATGATAGCCATCCCATTACTCTCATAATACTTTGTGAAAATTGTTATTTTAGTGATTGTAATGAGGTCAGCCAGGTGACCCTCATATCAACCAGGTGACCCTCAGAATAGGTTCACTGATTGGGACTTTCAAAATGGTCCAAAAAGGGAGCCCTAGCTGACAGATATAAACAGAGGTTCTGTTCACTCTGAGAGCTGGCTCTGAGGGAGCTGAATTAGTGTCAAGACCTCGTCACATGTAAATAAAAAATGACTTGATGACAGGATACACACTTCTTATTTCAGCTAATGCCTAGGGAATTGCTTGAATTGTTAAGAATATTATGCTTGATATTATACAATGGAATGTAACTGTAGTATAAGTTGCCTTTATTGATCAGCGCATTGAGTATAGGTGTTGGGAGGTCATGTTGTGGCTGTACAGGACATTGGGTTAGGCCATTTTTAGAATATTGCATGTAATTCTGGTTTCCCTCCTATAGGAAGGATGTTAGGAAACTTGAAAAGGTTCAGAAAAGATTTATGAGGATGTTGCCAGGGTTGTAGGGCTTATGCTATAGGGAGAAGCTGAATAGGCTGGGGCTATTTTCCTGGAACATTGGGGGCTGAGGGGTGTCCTTATAGATGTCTGTAAAATCATGAGGGGCAGGGATAGGGTAAATAGGCAAGCTCTTTTCCCTGGGGTAGGGGAGTCCAAAACTAGAGGACATGGGTTTAGGATGAGAGGGTAAAGATATAAAAGGTACCTAAGGGGTAACTTTTTAACGCAGAGGGTGGTGAGTGTATGGAACAAGCACCCACAGGAAGTGGTGGAGGCTGATAAGATTACAATATTTAAGAAGCATTTGGATGGGTATATGACTAGGAAGGGTTTAAAGGGATATGAGCCAAATGCTGGCAAATGAGACTAGATTAGGTTAGGATATCTGGTCGGCAGGGACAAGTTGGAGCAAAGGGTCTACAGCGGGCACACAGAGAGGGGAGCCGGAAGGTAAGCGGAGACCAGTTTAAATTAACATTTTTCTATTCGCAGTCTGTTTTTTTTTCCAACTAGGAGCGGGAACCCGGAAGTCGTCAACAGAGGCTTCTGGGAAGGTAAGAAGTTTGAGTGGAGAAGGAACCCGAGACACTACACGTGTAGTGTCTCCCACCCTCCCTCCTCCTCTAACCTAAAAAAAGGACTCAGTCGGCTGAACAGGTAAGCTACTTAGTGTTCTTGTTTTGGAGACTAAGTGTAGAGTTATGGCAGCGCAGGCAGTGGAATGTTCCTCCTGCAGGATGTTTGAGGTAGGGGTGACCACCGATGCTCCTGCCGACTTCAGCTGCAGGAAGTGCAGCCAGCTCCAGCTCCTCACAGACCGCGTTAGGGAACTGGAGCTGGAGTTGGATGAACTGAGGATTATTCGAGAGGCTGAGAGGGTGATAGATAGAAGCTACAGGGACCTAGTTACGTCAGAGAACAGAGGTAGCTGGGTAACAGTTAGAGGTGGGAAGGGGAGGAAGCAGACAGTGCAGGGATCCCCTGTGGTCATTCCCCTCAACAATAAGTATACCGCTTTGGATACTGTTGGGGGGGACGGCCCAGCAGGGGTAAGCTGCAGTGACCGGGTCTCTGGCACGAGGTCCGGCTCTGAGGCCCAGAAGGGAAAGGGGGAGAGGAAGAGAGCGCTAGTTATAGGAGACTCAACAGTTAGAGGGACAGACAGGCAGTTCTGTGGACATGGGTGAGACTCTCAGATGATTTGTTGCCTCCCGGGTGCCAGGGTCCGAGACGTCTCAGACTGTGTCTTTAGAATCCTTAAGGGGGAGGGTGTGCAGCCAGAAGTCGTGGTGCACATTGGCACCAATGACATAGGTAGGAAGAGGGGTGGGGAGGTCATTCAGGAGCTCAGGGAGTTAGGCTGGAAGCTAAAAGCTAGGACGGACAGAGTCGTCATCTCTGGGTTGTTGCCGGTGCCACGTGACAGTGAGGCAAGGAATAGGGAGAGAGAGTGCAGTTGAACACGTGGCTGTAAGGATGGTGTAGGAGGGAGGGCTTCAGGTATTTGGACAATTGGACTGCATTCTGGGGAAGGTGGGACCTGTACAAGCTGGAAGAGTTGCACCTGAACCAGAAGGGCACCAATATCCTGGGAGGTAGGTTTGCTAGTACTCTTCGGGGAGGGTTTAAACTAATTTGGCAGGGGGATGGAATCCAGACTTGTAGTCCAGCAAGTAGGTTAGCTGTTTTTCAGGATGTCCAAGAATGTAGGGAGGCTGTGGAGAAGGTAGCATTGACAGGGAATACATGCGGACACAGAGATGGGCTCAAGTGTGTATTCCTGAAGAAGGGCTTATGCCCGAAACGTCGATTCTCCTGTTCCTTGGATGCTGCCTGACCTGCTGCGCTTTTCCAGCAACACATTTTCAGCTCTGATCTCCAGCATGTGCAGCCCTCAATTTCTCTCAAGTGTGTATACTTTAACGCAAAGAGTATCAGAAATAAGGTGGGTGAACTTAAGGCATGGATTGGTACTTGGGACTACGATGTTGTGGCCATCACGGAAACGTGGATAGAAGAGGGACAGGAATGGTTTTTGGAGGTTCCTGGTTACAGATGTTTCAGTAAGATTGGGGGGGGTGGTAAAAAAGGAGGGGGGTGGCATTGCTAATTAGAATTGGCATAACGGCTGCAGAAAGGCAGTTCGAGGGGGATCTGCCTTT
>NC_057739.1:12433448-12456525 GCF_004010195.1 Chiloscyllium plagiosum | reverse complement strand
GAGGGGTGACTTGATAGAGGTGTATAAGATGATCAGAGGACTAGATAGAGTAGACAGTCAGAAACTTTTTCCCCGGGTGCAACAGAGTGTTACAAGGGGCATAAATTTAAGGTGAAGGGTGGAAAGTATAGGGGGTGTCAGGTGTGAGTGGTGGGGGCATGGAATGCGCTGCCTGTGGGAGTGGTAGAGTGAGAATCTTTGGTGACCTTTAAGCGGCAATTGGATAGGTACATGGATAGGTGCTTAAGCTAGGACAAATGTTCGGCACAACATCGTGGGCCGAAGGGCCTGTTCTGTGCTGTATTGTTCTATGTTCTATGTTCTATGTCTGTTTCCATACCCTCTATGATTCTGTGACACATACTCAAGGATAACATGCAAAGAATAGTCAGTTCACTTACATATCAGAGAGATGGTGATCCCTCCAGAATTCTATTTTAACAAGAGTATGGCACACTCTACAGATGAGGAAGAATAATAAATTGAAGAACAAGGAGAGAACTTCCATGCCTTCTGTATTTCAGTGCATAAAAGTAACCTTTGAAGCAGGAAGTTTGCTCAAAAGCAGCATCACCCAGTTTTTTGAACCAAAATTAATCCTTCCACATTCTGTTATTATTGTAGACCATCCCACAATCCAATCACAATGCTCATACTAACCTGTGCCATCTTTATGGAGAAAGTGAGGACTGCAGATGCTGGAGATCAGAGCTGAAAATGTGTTGCTGGAAAAGTGCAGCAGGTCAGGCAGCATTCAAGGAGCAGGAGCAGGAATCCTGATTCCTGAAGAAGGGCGCATGCCCGAAACGTCGATTCTCCTGCTCCTTGGATGCTGCCTGACCTGCTGTGCTTTTCCAGCAACACATTTTCAGCTCTGTGCCATCTTTATACCAATACACTTAGTGCTGCCTACCTTGAGAAATAATTGAACAAGAAATTCCTGGATCAGCACATTTCAAAGCCATTGGAAAGGTAACTGTTCTAAAAGAAAGAAACAAACTGCTGGAAATTAAAGGCCAGTCGAAAAGAACATACAAAGTCAAGACCATTCTAATCCTGACTCTGATCTCCAGCATCTGCAGTCCTCACTTTCACCTTAAAAGATCAGTCTGGGCTGAAGATTACATCAAAATGCAAATAAGGAACAATGCTTGGTTCAATCAGTTAATGTGAATGTGCATTCATGTGAATATTTTTTTCTCATTGTTCAGGATATTTTCCACAAGTTGCCAAGCAGGGGAGCAGGATTTGACACAGAAGCAGAGAAGGTGATACCACAATATCAGTGTATGTAACATAGAGGATCTGTCCAATGAGATTGATCTCGATTTTCATAGCAGGAAAAGGAGCAGGAATGCTACTCAAGTACTACCACAGAGGAGCTGTACTGTCACAGAATGCTAACACTTTCTAAGACTGCAAATGAAATTCTGGGTAATCCAAGATGGAGGACGGGAAAAATTTCTGGCTGTAACAGCTGCTCCTTTGAGGTCTTTTTTAGGTGCTGGAGGTGATTTCTTTGACTTCCACAACAAATCTTGGAGGAGCCTGTTTGGGCGAAGTTCACAGCATAGAATCAGATAAGTTAATCGTTGTTTTAAGTGTGTCCAACAGAAAGGCTGCAGTAGTGAGTAGAGTAGGTTCTTTCTCGATTAAACTTAAAATATAAGCCATAACTATTAATTTAACCTGGGGCAGTGTTTTGTAGAGGAATAAGATGGTGTTATTTTCAGGGTCTGTAGATTGTGAAGAAGCAAAAATGGCCTTTAGTACAGTGATACATACTTCTTGTCAGATGTGGGAGTTTAAAGAGAGTTTAAGGGTTACTTTGGATTATATCTACCATAGATGCTATTGGATGCGAATCTTTATCAGATCGAATGGATCGGTTGGAGAAACAGTTAGAAGCAATGGGAGGCAAAGGGAGGCAAGAGGAATTTGCAACAGCAACAGTATGTGATGGATGGCAATTATAGGAAGGTGGGGGGGGGCGGGGAAGTCTCAGATACAGTCATATAGATGGGTTAACTCCAGGAAAGTTAAGAGAGGTAGGCACTTAGTGCAGGAGTCTTTTGTGAATATACCCATTTCAAACAGGTATGCTGTTTTGGAAAATGTAGGCGGTGATGGATTCTGAGAGGAAAGTAGCACGAACAGTCAAGTTTCTGGTAGTGAGACTGGCTCTAATGCAATGAGGGGCACGTCGGCTTCCAAGAGATCAATTATGTTAGGGGACTGTCTAGTCCGAGGTAGAGACAGACATTTCTGCGGCCAGCAGCGAAAAAGCAGAATAGTGTGTTGCTTCTCTGGTGCCAGGATCAAGGATGTATCGGAGGGTGCAGAATGTTCTCACGGGGAGAAGGGCCAGCAAGAGGTCATTGTCCACATTGGAACCAATGACATAGGAAGGGAAAAGGTTGAGATTCTAAAGGGAGATTACATAGAGTTAGGCAGGAATTGTAAAAAGGAGGTCCTCGAGAGTAGTAATATCTGGATTGCTCCCAGTGCTATGAGCTAGAGAGGGCAGGAATGGGAGGATAGAGCAGATAAATGAATGGCTGAGGAGCTGGTGTATGGGAGAAGGATTCACATTTTTGGATCATTGGAATCTCTTTTGGGGAAGAAGTGACCTGTACAAGAAGGACAGATTGCAGCTAAATTGGAAGTGGACTAATATACTGGCAGAGAGATTTGCTAGAGCTGCTCAGGAGGATTTAAACTGGTAAGGTGGGGGGTTGGGACCCAGGGAGATAGTGAGGAAAGAGATCTGGTACAGTTGAGAACAGAAGCGAGACAAATAATCAGGGCAAGCAGGGACAAAGTAGGTCTGAAATTAAACTGCATTAACAGGCGTAACAGGGAAGGCAGATGAACTCAGGGCATGGTTAGGAACATGGGATTGGGATATCATAGCAATTACAGAAACATGGCTCAGTGATGGGCAGGACTGGCAGCTTAATGTCCCAGGATACAAATGTTACAGGAAGGATAGAAAGGGAGGCAAGAGAGGAGGGGGAGTGGAATTTTTGACAAGGGATAGCATTACAGCTATGCTGAGGGAGGATATTCCTGGAAATACATCCAGGGAAGTTATTTGGGTGGAACTGAGAAATAAGAAAGGATGATCACCTTATTGGGATTGTATTATAGACTCCCTAATAGTCAGAGGGAATTTGAGAAACAAACTTGTAAAGGAGATCTCAGCTATCTGTAAGAATAATAATAGGGTGGTTACGGTAGGGGATTTTAACTTGCCAAACATAGACTGGGACTGCCATAGTGTTAAAGGTTTAGATGGAGAGGAATTTCTTAAGCGCATACAAGAAAATTTTCTGATTGAGTATGTGGATGTACCTACCAGAGAAGGTGCAAAACTTGACGTTCTCTTGGGACATAAGACAGGGCAGGTGACTGAGGTGTCAGTGGGGGAGCATTTTAGGGCCAGTGACCATAATTCTATTAGATTTAAAATAGTGATGGAAAAGGATAGACGAGATCTAAAAGCTGAAGTTCTAAATTGGAGAAAGGCTAATTTTGACAGTATTAGGCAAGAACTTTCAAAAGCTGATTGGGTGCAGATGTTCGCAGTGAAAGGGACGCCTGAAAAATGGGAAGCCTTCAGAAATGAGAATCCAGAGAAAGTATATTCCTGTTAGGGTGAAAGGAAAGGCTGGTAGATATAGGGAATGCTGGATGACTAAAGAAATTGAGGGTTTGGTTAAGAAAAAGAAGGAAGCATATGTCAGGTATAGACAGGATAGATTGAGTGAATCCTTAGAGTATAAAGGCAATAGAAGTATACTTAAGATGGAAATCAGGAGGGCAAAAAGGGAATATGAGATCGCTTTGGCAAATAGTGATAAGGAGAATCCAAAGGGTTTTTACAAATACATTAAGGACAAAAGCATAACGAGGGAGAGAATAGGGCCCCTCAAAGATCAGCAAGCAGACCTTTGTGTGGAGCCGCAGAAAATGGGGGAGATACTAAATGAGTATTTTGCATCAGTATTTACTGTGGAAAAGGATATGGAAGATATCGACTGTAGGGAAATAGATGGTGACATCTTGCAAAATGTCCAGATTACAGAGGAGGAAGTGCTGGATGTCTTGAAATTGGTAAAGGTGAATAAATCCCCAGGACGTGATCAGGTGTACCCGAGAACTTGGTGGGAAGCTAGAGACGCGATTGCTAGGCCTCTTGCTGAGATATTTGTATCATCGATAGTCACAGGTGAGGTGCGGTAAGACTGGAGGTTGGCAAACGTGGTGCTACTGTTTAAGGTGGTAAGAACAAGCCAACAAACTATAGACCAGTGAACCTGACCTCAGTGGTGGGCAAGTTGTTGGAGGGAATCCTGAGGGAAAGGATGTACATGTATTTGGAAAGGCAAAGACTGATTAGGGATAGTCAACGTGGCTTTGTGCATGAGAAATCATGTCTCACAAACTTGATTGAGTTTTTGAAGTAACAAAGAGGATTGGTGAGGGCAGAGTGGTGGACGTGACCTATATGGACTTCAATAAGGCGTTTGACAAGGTTCTGCATGGGAGACTGATTAGCAAGGTTAGATCTCATGGAATAAAGGGAGAACTAGCCATTTGGATACAGAACTGGCTCAAAGGTAGAAGAACAGAGGGTGGTGGTGGAGGGTTGCTTTTCAGACTGGAGGCCTGTGACCAGTGGAGTGCCACAAGGATCGGTGCTGGATCCACTACCTTTCTTCATTTACATAAATGATTTGGATGCGAGCATAAGAGGTATAGTTAGTAAGTTTGCAGATGACACCAAAATTGGAGGTTTAATGGACAGCAAAGAGGGTTACCTCAGAATACAAGAGGATCTTGACCAGATGGGCCAATGGCCTGAGAAGTGGCAGATGGAGTTTAATTCAGATAAATGAGAGGTGCTGCATTTTGGGAAAGCAAATCTTAGCAGGACTTATACACTTAATGGTAAGGTCCTAGGGAGTGTTGCTGAACAAAGAGACCTTGGAGCGCAGGTTCATAGCTCCTTGAAAGTGGAGTCGCAGGTAGATAGGATAGTGAAGGCGGCGTTTGGTATGCTTTCCTTTATTGGTCAGAGTATTGAGTACAGAGTTGGGAGGTCATGTTGCAGCTGTACAGGACATTGGTTAGGCCACTGTTGGAATATTGCGTGCAATTCTGATCTCCTTCCTATCGTAAAGATGTTGTGAAACTTGAAAGGGTTCAGAAAAGATTAATAAAGATGTTACCAGGGTTGGAGAATTTGAGCTGTAGGGAGAGGCTGAACAGGCTGGGGCTGTTTTCCCTGGAGCAGAGGCTGAGGGGTGACCTTATAGAGGTTTACAAAATTATGAGGGGCATGGATAGGATAAATAGGCAGTCTTTTCCCTGGGGTCGGGGAGTCCAGAACTAGAGGGCGAGAGGGGAAAGATATAAAAAAGATCCAAGGGGGAACATTTTGACACAGAAGGTGGTATGGTGTGGAATGGGCTGCCAGAGGAAGTGGTGGAGGCTGGCACAATTGCAACATTTAAGAGGCATTTGGATGGGTATATGAATAGGAAGAGTTGGGAGGGATACGGGTGCTGGCATGTGGGACTAGATTAGGTTGAGATATCTGGTCGGCATGGACGGGTTGGACTGAAGGGTCTGTTTCCATGCTGTACATCTCTATGACTCTAATGCCTTAATAAAGTTTCACACCAACACTCTGGTGACTTGCCAAAAAGGGAATATGGGAGTCAGCTTGGACTCTGCAGATCCCACCACATTCCTAGAGTGACAATTATGTATTTCCTTTTCCCTCCCTGACCACGCAGTATGCCATCAAACTCTTCAATCTCTCAGTCAGTACTGAACAACTGAACCTTTGCAATACTCTCACTTTAGTGGAGAATTTTTAAAATTCATTCTTGGGGTGAGAGCATCACTGGCCAGGGCAGCATTTAATGTTCATTCGCTGAGGGCAGTTAAGAGTCAATTACATTGTTGTGTTTCTGGAATCACAAATAGGCCAGACCAGGAAAAAATGACAGATTTCCTTTCCTAAGGACATTATCGAACCAGATGATTTTTTTTTAAACACCTAACAACAGTTACATGATCACCATTAGGTTCCGTATTGGAGACAAGTTTCACCGTCTGCCCATAGCAGAATTTGAACCTGGGTCTCACGCATCTAGTGATACTACCACTTGGCCATTCAATCCCCATGTAATGAGAAATTCCAACTTGAATACACAATGATAAAGCATCTCATCCAATAACAGTTGTATGCAAGCAGGAATCTAATCATCATTCATCCTCTTTTTTAAAAAAATAAACAGCATCATAGCTCTTATTCTCAATTTCAATTGCACTTGACATACATTCCTAAACAGTAGCCTTCCAGTTATTTACTCCATTGCATTACAGAAGAAAATTGCACATAATACAGATAAGAGATTGGCCAGTAAAGGTACAGAACATCCTCTGAGGAGGTCATGGAATTCATGGAAAACAGTCTTTCCTTAGCTTGTCTTATGCTTACTAGATTTATATCATACGGAGATATTTCAGTCAATACTTCAAAATAATTGCACAAAAAACATGTAAGACAGCTGCCACAAATTCTGTGACTTTTAATATTTGAACTACAGACATTATTGTTCTTCTGATGGATATGATTTTTAAATATGGACATTAACAACAATCTGGAGAACTCACCCATCTCTATGTTTAAGGAGAGGTAAACAAAAATGAGACTGTGGAATTTCTAGAGAGCCTATCTCCATTTTTAAACCCCTAACAGTTACATGATCACCATTAGGCTCTTTACTCAGACAAAAGGGAAAAATCAAAATTCAATGAATAAGTAAAAGTTCTCATTTCTACTAAGGAATGACACTGGCATTATTATTTTTGACCCAGATAGAGTGATCCTGTAAAGACCACGAGAGCAACACATTAATGATTTGGAGATGCCGGTGTTGGACTGGGGTGTACAAAGTTAAAAATCACACAACACCAGGTTATAGTCCAACAGGTTTAATTGGTATCTGAAAGCTCGTGTGCTTCCAATTAAACCTGTTGGACTATAACCTGGTGTTGTGAGATTTTTAACTCTTAACACATTAATGTAATATCTGAGCACTCAGAAATTTCAGGTCTGTATATCCTGTTTGAAATGCTGAGTAACTAGCTGCTACCTTGCAAGTTTTAATATTTCCAATATTACCCATGTGCTTTGTTCCTTCAGGTCCTTCACTTTGAATCGATTGAAAGCTTCTGTTGGAATCTGACAGCTACTGGATTCTTGATACAACTAACCAGCCATCTTACGTCATTGTGTTTAAACACAGAGCTCTCTGGGCTGTTTGACAAGCCCTGGCAGTGTTCTCATCTGATGCTTGTGCTTATACTTTTATGGTCATGAAGTGGTCACCAAGATAGGGAGTCCCAGATAATTACTGTGAATGATCACATTTTTGGGTATACTAGACAAACAATGGATTGCAAGTTTTCACAGGTAAATGCTTACTGAGGTGAAACATTTTCATATGAAGTGTGTCAGCATGTTGTGATATCCAGAAAGTGAATTTAATTGTGTCTTAACCAATTATGTCACTTTGGTTTTATAATTGACTTGCTTAAAGCTACTTATTTTTGTTCCAAGAGAAGGACACAATTTTAAATCAAGCTGATAAACTTGGTTGAGTTGGTGAATAACCTCTAAATGGTCATACAACCTTGACCAAGTGAGTCATGAATTTCTGATTTTGGAAGTCTCTTGAGTTGTTTTGTTGACATTTCAGTCAGCTGTGTCAGTAAAATCACACTTTTTTCAAAACTGGACTGTTCAAAATGTATTTCCATCTGTTCTGATTTTATTTTGTTATAAGGTGAAGAGGGTTGAATCAGTTATCTTTTCAACCTTCATGGAAAAGGATATGGAAGATATAGATTGTCTAGCTATCACCATTGTTAACAGCTAACCCGAGAATTCAACTTTTAAAAAAAGGTTTAGTGATTTACTCATGAAAGAAGTGGAACTATCACTGTATTCTAACAGATGAAAGGCTTAACAGACAATCAATTTTTCAATGTATAATGTCAGTTACATCATACTGTAAATTTTTGCTATAAATTCTGTGTTACGATCGAGCCCTCCACTATCACCTGATGAAGGAATGTCGCTCCGAAAGCTCGTGTGCTTCCAATTAAACCTGTTGGATATAACCTGGTGTTGTGTGATTTTTAACTTTGTACACCCCAGTCCAACACCGGCATCTCCAAATCATGCTTCAAAGAGATACATATTGGAACTAAAAATCCAATATGCCTATAAGTACATTTGGGTCTGCTCCATTGTCATGACATCTCCCATGATGAGGCCAAGGGCAGTGGAATTTAAAGAATGAACACATTGTCAGGCAAATTGGAAGTTGTCACAAAGATATTGTGCATGTTTCCCTATTGTTGCCTCAAAATTGTTCCTTCTGAAAGACTGGTAGCCTTTTGTGTCTTTTTTAAAGAGTTTTTTTTTAAAATGTCAGAATTCACAAAGTATCCTGCAAGCAAGACCTTGGAGAAGTCAGTACTTGTTTAAAACTGAATGACTATATCCCACTGCTGTATTGCTGCAATGTTAAATTTAATGGTTTTGCTGTAAAGTATGCAGTCATGTCATAGTACGTGCTGTCTAGAATGAGCCAGTGCCACAAAATGTAAGTGCAGCAGTTATCTCTACAGTCAGGGGAACTTCAGTGTAGGAGATGACAATGAGTGCACATCCTGAAAAAGTAGCTGATGAAACTCCTGTACTGCCTGTAGTAAAGCCAACTGCTCATTAATGACCTTGTGTGCCCTTTATCATCTGTATACCTAGAGGTAATTTCTGGTTGACTGAATGTTTTTCAATACACATGGACTGAAACAAAAAAAAAGAAATTACAGCTAATTCACAGTCTGCTCTTTAACACTTAGTGCTTTGATTGTTTCCATAACACAAGCTTAATGGATTATATTATAGCTTCTTGGATCAGTTAACAGGGGAATTTGATCTGGAAATGAGGAATTAATTCAACATTTCAACATTGCTCATTGCACCATAACATTTTTTACAGTGTCCCTTCTGAACAATGTTTCTTATCACAGTTAAGTACAAGTTGGGTTGATACAGTCAAAAAAAAAATCACAAAACACTCCACAGAAATTTAACAATAAAACATGAGGTGCGATATTGGATTAAATGATGAGAAGTTTGTTCAAAAGAGGTAGATTTTAGGGGCCGTCTTAAAGGAGGAAAGCGAGGCAGAGAGATTTATTAAGTACAGCCCAGAGATTTAGGTCCTAGATCTTACAAAGCACAGCCTTCAATGGTAAAATGAATAATATCTTGGGTGGCATGGTGGTGCAGTGGTTAGCACTGCTACCTCACAGCACCAGCAAGCTGGGTTCAATCCCACCCTTGGATGACTGTGAAATTTGCATGTTCTCCCTGTGCCTACATGGGTTTCCTCTCGGTGCTCTGTGGGTTTCCTCCCACAGTCCAAAGATGCACAAGTTTGGTGGATGGGCCTTACTAAATTACCTATGGTGTCCAGGGATGTGTAGGCTAGGTTAGCCAGAGTGAATATGGGGTGGGGTGCTGTTTGGAAGGTCAGTGCAGACTTGATTAGCTGAATGGCCTAACTCTGCACTGTAGGGAAGATGAGAGGCTTGATAGAAGGATGAGATTTTAAAATCAAATTATACTTTGCCTTCTGATCAAGCTATATCAGTGATATGTACTGTATCACTGTTCAAATACCTAACCTTAAATTAGTTATATGAGTGAATCCCTAGTGTGGAAACACTAGGCTCAACATTTGGCTCAACAAGTCCACACTGTCCCTTCGAAGAGTAACCCACCCAGACCCATTCCCCTACCCTATTACTCTACTTTTATCCTGAACAAAAATGTACCTTACCAACACATCCCTGAATACAATGGGCAATTTAGCATGATCAATTCACCTAACCTGCATATCTTTGAATTGATGGAGGAAACCCACACAGGCACAGGGAGAATGTCTTGTGTGGAGTTTACACAGTTGCCCAAGGCTGGAACTGAACATAGGTCCCTGGTGCTGTGAGGCTGCTCTGCCATAGAGTAATATAGAATTGTACCTTTAGCCCATTGAGTCTGCACCAACCTATCCAGACTGATCCCCTTTTCGAGCACTGAACCCAAAACCATGAATGCTCTGATATTTCAAAAGTCCATCCACATTCTTTTTAAAAGTTGTGATTTTAACACTTCCTATCAGATCGATGGAATGGTTGGAGCGACAGTTAGAAGCAATGAGGAATATACAAGAGCAAGGGGGTGTAATGAATGGCAGTTATAAGGAGGGAGAAAAGTCACAGATACAGTCACATACATGGGTTAACTCCAGGAAAGGTAAGAGAGCTAGGCAGGTAGTGCAGGAGCCTTCTGTGGCTATCCCCATTTCAAACAGGTATGCTGTTTTGGAAAATGTAGGGAGTGATGGGTTCTCAGGGGAACGTAGCATGAACGGCCAAGTTTCTGGTATTGAGACTGGCTCGAATGCAATGAGGGGTACGTCGGCTTCCAAGAGATCAATTGTGTTAGGGGATTCTGTAGTCAGAGATACAGACAGACGTTTCTGTGGCCAGCAGAGAAAAAGCAGAATGGTGTGTTGCTTCCCTGGTGCCAGGGTCAAGGATGTCTCAGAGGGAGCAGAATGTTCTCACAGGGGAGAGGGGCCAGCAAGAGGTCATCACATACATTTGAACCAATGACATTGGAAGGGAAAAGGTTGAGATTCTGAAGGGTGATTACAGAGTTAGGCAGGAATTTAAAAAGGAGGTCCTCAAGAATAGTAATAGCTGGGTTACTCCCAGTGCTACAAGCTAGTGAGGACAGGAATAGGAGATTGTAATCTCTTCTGGGGTGACCTGTACAAGAAGGATGGATTGCATCTAAATTGGAAGTAGACTAATATACTGGCAAAGAGATTTGCTAGAGCTGCTCGAGAGGATTTAAACTGGTAAGGTGGGGGGGGGGCAAGGGAGACAGTGAGGAAAGAATCAATCAATCTGAGACTGGTACAGTTGAGAAAAGAAGTGAGCCAGGACAGGCAGGGACAAAGCAAAGAACAAGGTAGGATTGATAAATTAAACTGCATTTATATCAATGCAATGGGCCAACAGGGAAGGCAGATGAACTCAGGGCATGGTTAGGAACATGGGACTGAGATATCTTAGCAATTACAGGAACATGGCCTCCTGAAGTCCATATAGATCATGTCTACCACTCTGCCCTCATCAATGCTCTTTGTTACTTCCTCAAAAAAAAACTCAATCAAGTTTGTGAGACATGATTTCCCATGCACAAAGCCATGTTGACTATCCCTAATCAGTCCTTGTCTTTCCATGTACATCCTGTCCCTCAGGATTCCCTCCAACAACTTGCCCACCACCGACGACAAGGTTCCCCATGGGAGATTGGTGAGCAAGGTTAGATCTCATGGAATACAGGGAGAACTAGCCATTTGGATACAGAACTTCCTCAAAGGTAGAAGACTGAGGGTGGTGGTGGAAGGTTGCTTTTCAGACTGGAGGCCTGTGACCAGTGGAGTGCCACAAGGATCAATGCTTGTTCCACTGCTATTCTTCATTTACATTAATGATTTGGATGCGAGCTGAAGAAGTATAGTTAGTAAGTTTGCACATGACACCAAAATTGGAGGTATAGTGGACAGCAAAGAAGGTTACCTCAGATTACAACAGGTTCTTGATCAGATGAGCCAATGGGCTGAGGAGTGGCAGATGGAGTTTAGATAAATGGGAGGTGGTGCATTTTGGGAAAGCAAATCTTAGCACTTAATGGTAAGGTCCTAGGGAGTATTGCTGAACAAAGACCTTGGAGTGCAGGTTCATAGCTCCTGAAAGCAGAGTCGCAGGTAGATAGGATAGTGAACAAGGTGTTTGGTGTGCTTTCCTTTATTTGTCAGAGTATTGAGGACAGGAGTTGGAAGGTCATTTTGCAGCTGTACAAGACATTGGTTAGGCCACTTTTGGAATATTGCGTGCAATTCTGGTCTCCTTCCTATCGGAAGGATGTTGTGAAACTTGAAAGGGTTCAGAAAAGATTTACAAAGGATGTTGCCAGGGTTGGAGAATTTGAGCTATAGGGAGAGGTTGAATAGGCTAAGGCTTTTTTCTCTGGAGCATCGGAGGCTGAGAGATGAGCTTAGAGAGATTTATAAAATGGTGAGAGACATGAATAGGGTAAATAAACAAGATCTTTTCCCTGGGGTGGGGGGAGTCCAGAACTAAAGGGTATAGGTTTAGGAACGATATAAAAGAGACCAAGGGGCAACTTTTTCACTCAGAGGGTGGTACGTTATGGAATGGGCTGCTAGAGGAGATGATGGAGGCTGGTACAATTGCAACATTTAAGAGGCATCTTGATAGGTATATGAATAGGAAGGGTTTGGAGGGATATTGACTGGGTGTTATCAGGTAGTATTAGATTGTATTGGGATA
Source organism: Chiloscyllium plagiosum (assembly GCF_004010195.1). NCBI lineage: Eukaryota > Metazoa > Chordata > Chondrichthyes > Orectolobiformes > Hemiscylliidae > Chiloscyllium > Chiloscyllium plagiosum. The sequence continues at coordinate 12,444,006 of NC_057739.1, read as the reverse complement.
TCTGGTGAGCATGGATGAGTTGGACCGAAGGGTCTGTTTCCATGCTGTACATCTCTATCACTCTAAGATTCTATAACTACCCTCCCAGGCAGTCATTCCAGATTCCCACAAATATTTATTGCAAATCCCGTCTAAATCTTCTGCACTTCACCTAAAATTATGCCTGCTCATTACAGGCTGTTCAACTAACGGGCAGCTTAGACTCGAAACGTCAGCTCTTTTTTCTCCTTACAGATGCTGCCAGACCTGCTGAGATTTTCCAGCATTTTCCCTTTTGGTTTTAAGGGGCAGCATTTGTTTGCTTTCCAGTCCTTCCTTGTCCCTCATTGTCTTATATACCTTTTGCAGCTCCCTCTGCTCGAAAGAAAACACCCCTAGCATGACAAGCCGCTCCTTCACAGCTAGACTGCTGCAATTTAGGTAACATCCCAGTGAATCTCCTCTTTACTCGCTCTGTGCAATCATATTCTTGCAATAGCTTGTAGTCCCCAACTGTACTCCAGCTGTGGAGTAACCAAAGTCCTATACATTTCCAACATACCCTCCCAGTGCTGTCTTCTTATGGCAACAGGAACTTTTAGAACCTAAATTTTTACTCTATTTCACTTCATTTTTAATGAAACATTTTACATTCTGTCACTTGTCCAGTCACTACTCACTTTATTAAAATACTCAGTTGCTAATATTTCCAGAAGCTGTATTAGTTTCAATTGTTCATGCTCCTTCTAATAGATTTATGTCACATTGGTTTAAAGTTGAAAAGTATTGAGGTATAAGAGCAGTGGAAAGAGTTCAATATGTTCATCCAGCTGGATTCTGGACTATTTATAGGATTCACTAAATGTCTCTTTCTAAAAGATTTTTTTTTGTGCATTAAAAACATTTTGCAGGTCAATTTTAAATGTGACCAGTTAGAAACCATTTCATGGAGGACAGGATTAATCCTTCACTATTTCATGGCAATCTAAACACAATGTTTAGATTTTCAACCGAGAACAAGATTGTTTGAAATTTCCATGGACATTGTCACAGAGCTTTGGGCTAAATGGTGTGACATTTCGATTTCACAAAGGATCAGCCAACTTGATCGGAGGTACATAAGGGAATCTAACCTGGCTACAACACATTAATGCTACAATACAAAAAAAGGAGATTGAGGGGGGGACTGATTGAGGTTTATAAAATCATGAAGGGTATAGACAGAGTGGATAGAGACAAGCTTTTTCCCCCAGGGTGAATGATTCAATAACAAGAGGTCACGCTTTCAAGGTGAGAGGTAGAAAGTTTAAGGGGGATACACGCGGCAAGTACTTCACACAGAGGGTGGTGGGCGTCTGGAACGCATTGCCAGCAGAGGTGGTAGAGGCAGGCATGGTAGATTCATTTGAGATGCGTCTGGATAAATGCATGAATAGGTGTGGTGTAGAGGGATAAAGATGCTAAGGAATTGACCGACAGGTTAAGACAGTACATTTGGATCGGCTCAGGCTTGGAGGGCCGAAGGGCCTGTTCCTGGGCTGTAAATTTTCTTTGTTCTTTGTTGTTCTAATAAGTCTTCGATATAAAGTCTCTAATCCATATTGAATTATCTAGGGTTCTCCTGACAATCATTATCTGTATAATCATTACAATTAAACAAAGCTTCAGTTAAAGTCAGAAGGGGGTTTAGCTGTGTTGGCGACTATAACCTGTTAATATTCACAATCCAGTTTCACAAGAAACATTAGAGGAAATGGTAGTGGGACAATACATAATCCTTCGGTCGAGGAGACAAAATTGGAGGAATGAATAAATAAAACACGTTCACTTATTGAGATGGTGTGCACATAAACTGAAACTGTGCACATGTCCCTTTTTTATTCAACAAGGGATGAAATTCATCTGCTCAAAGATTCATGAAATATGACACTGAAATTAAACTGGTGATAAATTTCAAACAATCAGCGTGCGTGACGGAAGGATTCATCACTTCATTTCACAGCAAAAGCAAAACTGCAGAACTGTGTGCGACACTGGCAGACAATGCAATCAGTTAATATCAGGATATTGCATGGTCCTGAAGCTCATTGATAAATAACAGTTAGTTTAAACTCATGTTGGCTAAAAGTGAGGCACTTTAACATCACTGTCACCTTTGACAAATTGTACTCACTGGCACAGCCTCCAAGTATCAGTGTTAGTTTCACACACAGACAGTGGAGAACATATACCAAGTTAAATTCAGGAGGTGAATGTTAGCTCAGCAGGAACTACACGTGCAGCTTTCACCATGCCAATTTTTTTCCTTTTCAACACCTTCCAACTGAACTGCTGAAAACCTTGAATAATATTTTCGGGCTGTCATTTTAATATGCTTTTAAAATTATCTTTATTTGTAGCTACACGGAATAATTTAACAATTTGCCATTTCTGTTAATTGTTAAATAAATACTCAATATTCAACTTACATCACTGAATTTTTAATCCCTCAGACCTTTAAAGAGGACAATTGGCTTAAAATGGCTGTTGTGATCACCTGACCAGATTGAGCCATGCTCAAAAAATTCAGTAGTGAACAAGAATCAATCTGAGCCGAAATGAACAATCATCAGAAACGCTGAAACTTAACTACAAGTTGGTCCACCCCTTCCTGGAATTGACGTTGGAATGAAAGTCAGATCATTCAGCTTGAAAACAGTGATGCCAGATATTGGAATCCACAACTATTGCTCAACAGTTTTTTTTCTCTGCAAGAGACCAGAGAAAAGAAAACAAAATGTCTGTGTAAGCCAGAACTGGGAGGTGTTCTCTTTGTCCCTGACTGTCTGTCTCAACCTTAAAAATGAGTGCCAAATGAAAAAGCTACTTAGATTTAAAAAAATTCAACAAGAACACGAGGATATCTGCAAATATTGTCAATGCTAAATTAACAAAAGAAGGGCTAAACAATTGGGATTCGATATATTCTCACAATTCAAGGACTCAAAACTATTAAAACTGCAACTGACTTTACCTTTCTGTCTGGTCTGGACACTCTTCTCCTGCCATCTTTTTCATCTGTATTACCTGTGTTTATGTGTGCATTTAATGTCTCATTTTATTATTCTTTTTGGGATAAATTCCTCCTTCTTTTATTCAAGCCCACCTTGTAATTATAGTTCCTTCATTGCAGATCTAATTAATGACAGGTAGTTCTTCTATAATGCCGCAGTTGTGTTCCAATGAAATCTCACTTAATAGAAAATTGCTTAATTTAAATAGTGGGGCCTATGCAAAACGTGGGGTTGGGGCAGACTAGCAAAAAATATCACTCGTGATCACTCAAAAATCACCTAACAGTCTAATGCAAAGTATAGCACAGCCTGAATGCAGGTTGAAATCTTATTTATTAAAGGAAACAAAACTAAATTTAGTACAGTACATTTAAAAAATGTAAGAAAGCTGCTCTCTGTACAGTACCTTTCACAGAAAGCTGCTCTGTCGGTAGCTGACACCAGCACATGTGCAGAATGCCACAAAGACCAGTAGCAATGTTACACATACACAGAACAGTATGGATACTGGTGCATGTGCAGAATGGCACAGACATCAGCGCATGTGCAGAACAAAGCGTGTGAACGAATCTGGAATCATGCTATTCCCAGCAGAGGTGAGTGTACTTGAAAATACCGTTCCCTAATTCTTCCATGATGTTATTGCTAAATCATGTACATTATCCCAGAACTACCTGTACATTTTAATTGAGATGTAGTATGTCATGTTGAAAAAGCAATAAACTGAGAGGTGGTTAAAAAGCAGAGAATTGATTTCCCTTCTTCATCTGATCATAGCCTCCAACCTCATTGTCCGTGAACCCTGCACTGCCCGATTCTACCTCCTTCCTAAGATTCACAAACCTGACTGCCTTGGTCGACCCACCATCTCAGCCTGCGCCTGTCCCACCAAACTCATCTCTTCCTACCTCAACACCACCCTGTCCCCTTTAGTCCAGGAACTCCCCACCTACACTTGTGACACCACCCATGCCCTTCACCTCCTCCAAGACGTTCATTTCCCTGGCCCCCAATACCTCATCTTCACCATGGACATCCCGTCCATCTACACTTCCATCCTTAATGACGAGGGCCTCCAAGCTCTCCGTTTCTTCCTCTCACACCATCCCAACCAGTACTCTTCCACTGGCACCCTCATCTGTCTGGCTGAACTGGTCCTCACTCTCAACAAATTCTCTTTCCAATCCTCCAAACCAAAGGGGTAGCCATGGGCACCTGCATGGGACCCAGCTATGCCTGCCTCTTTGTCAGAGATGTGGAACAGTCCATCTTCCGCAGTTACATCAGGACCACCCCCCATCTGTTCTTCCACTACATCGATAACTGCATCACGCTGCCTCATGCTCCGAACAGTTCATCAACTTTACCAACACCTTCCACCCCAAACTCAAATTCACCTGGACCATCTCAGCAACCTCCCTCCCCTTCCTGCACCTCTCCATCACCATCTGTGATGACCGACTAACCACAGACATATGCTACAAACCCACCGACTCCCACAGTTACCAAGACTAGACCTCTTCCCACCTTACCTCCTGTAAAAATGCCATCTGTTATTCCCAATTCTTCCGCCTCCGCCACATCTGTTCCCAGAAATCCTCAGAAATCCCAGATGGCCTCCTTCTTCCATGATCACTTCTTCCCTTCCCACCGTAGTTGACGATGCTCTCCACCACATCTCCTCCACTTCATGCACCAATGCGCTTGAACACCACCCTTCCAATGCAACAAGAACAGAATCTTCCTGGTCCTCACCTTCTACCCCATCAACCTCCGCATACATTGCATCATCCTCCACCACTTCTGCTACCTCCAAGCGGATCCCACCACCAGAGATATATTCCCCACCCCCATCAGCTCACCACTCCTGGCACCTTTCTCTGCAACCGCAGAAAGTGCAAATCCTGCACCTATGCCACTCCGCTCACCTCCGTCCAAAGCCCAAAGGGATCCTTCCGCGTCCATCAGAAATTTACCTGTAACCTCTACCAATGTCATCTACTGCATCCATTGCACCCGGAGACGGGAGACAGGATGCCTTCTTGCAGATTGTTTCAGAGAACATTTCTGGGACACCCACTCCCACCAACCCCACCGCCCCATGGCTGAACACTTCAACTCCCCCTCCCACTCTGTCAAGGACATGCAAGTCTTGGACCTCCTCCATTGCCAAATCGTTTTCCCGATGCCTGGAGAAGGAACACCTCATATTCCGCTTTTGGACCCTGCAACCACATGGGATAATTGTGGATTTCAACAGCTTCCTCATTTCACCTCCTCCCACATTATCCCAGTCTCAAGCCTCCAACTCAGTACCGCTCTCCGGACCCGTACATCACCGATCCCTCTGACCTATCACCTATTCCTCACCTTCATCCACCTATCGCTTTCTCAGCTACCTCTCCACAACCTCACCCCCCTCCCATTTATCTCTCAGCCCCGACCCACAAGCCTTATTCCTGATGAAGAGCTTATGCCTGAAACATAGATTCTCCTTCTCCTTGGATGCTGCCTGACCTGCTGTGCATTTCTAGCGCCACACTCTCGACTGTACCCTTAAACCCTCTGAGACATCACATTTCTTCAGAACTACAGTTCTCTCCTTAGCTAATACTGCTGCTTTTCATTCCTTTTATCATATTGTCTGAATACCTTGTGCCCAGGAATACTTAGCAGCCAGTATTGCAATTTGTTGAGCCAAATATCCGTTATTGCCACAACATCATATCTCTACATGAATTTTGCATCTGGGAACATCCCAATCTTATTCACTATACAGTCCGAAGATGAGCAGATTAGAGTGGATTGGCCATGCTAAATTGTGCACAGTGTCCAGGGATGTGTAGGTTAGGTTGATTAGCCATGGGAAGTGCAGTGTTGCACGGATAGTGTAGGATGGATGCTCTTTGCAGGGATGGTGTGGACTTGTTGGGCCAAATGGCCTGTTTCCACACTGTAGGGATTCTACGATTCTATGATTTGATTTCACATGCATTCACCTATATACACAATAACCTTAACTCAGATATCATTTCTTTGTTTCGTTCTCTGACTTCACATATTAACTTGCTATTCTCTCTGCCAGTGCTTACTGTATCTCTCTGCATTCTATGAACCTTATCAACCATCTCTCTTCCACACTCTTGTCAAGTTAAGTTAAAGCACTCCCAATAGCAGCAGCAAAACACCCTGCAAGGAGCTCAGTCCCAGCTCTGTGCAGGCACAATTCATTTGGTTTGTACAGGAGCCATCTTGCTTAAGCCAGTCCCAGGCTGAATCTCACCTGCACCATCTATCCAGGCAATCATCTGCCTTATCTTCATAGTTGTATACTCATTTGTATATGGCACCAGAAGTGACTTGGAGATTATTACATTTGAGGCCTTTCTTGCTAATTTTTCACGTAGCTATTTATTGTTGTCACATCTACCTGAGTACAATGAGAAGTTTTGTTTTGTGAGCAGGACAGACAGATCATAACAAACAAGGATTTACAGATCAAAGGGTGCTTAGACAGAGCGCGGCATACAACTGCACCAGAGGTGCACAAAAGCAAAGTCAACATTGGATTGAAATTGGTGAGGTCCATTCAGCAGTCTAATAACAGCAGGGAAGAAGAGTGTGTTCAAGCTTCTGTATCTTCTACCTGACGGAAGAGGTTGGAAGAGAGGTTACCAGAGTGAGAAAGGACTTTTAAGATTTTGGCAGTCTTTCCATGGCAATGAAAAGTGTAGATGGAATCCATGAATAGAAGGTAGGTGTCCGTAATGGTCTGCTCTGTGAACATAACTTTCTGTAGTTACTTATAGAGCTGAGCAGAGCAGGTGCCGTACCAAGCTGTACCAAACCAATATCTGATTGCAGGACCACCTTCCTCTTTTGTACCAAAGTCAATGATACCAATGTGGACCAGGACCTCCAGTTGTTTACTCTCTCTCTAAGAGTGTTCTGCAGCTGCTCTGTGACATCCTTGACCACGTAGGCAATGAACCAACCTGGACTCACATCTACAGCAACAATTGATATCAAAGGTTAGTGGAGAAGCAGTAAGTGAAGTTAACACATAGTGAACCAGAATGAGAAGAAGGAGCTATAACAGATTGGAAGCAGCATAAACCTATCACCCAGACAGCCTATTGCATGAGTGATCATGTTTCACTGTCAGTAAATGAGTAGACATGACCTCCTCTGTTAATTGTGTCATGGGAAGGTCAGGAAATACATACGTCACACTACAAATGATTAACTTCCTCCCTAAAATCCAAGATAACTGGAATAATTCTTGGAAGAAGAGCGTGAATGAAAGCCGAACATGACAGGTCTTCCATTATTCCCACAAAGTCTGGCTCAAAAAAAACCCATTGATGTTCCTGTCAAGCATTTTCAAAAAATATACTCTGAATGGTATTCACATTTACCATGAAACCCAGGATTTCCTTTGGGCTTATCCCATTCCATGTGAGTTTTAATTTTGCCCACAGCTTCAATAGAAGCCCCTCTTATACAGGATTTCTATAAAGTTCTGCTCCTGACCCAAGGTGGCCTAATTCTCAATAATGATATCTATCTGTATGAATTTAATGACACTGTGATAATTTTAGCACATTTACATGGCTTGAATGTAGTGTTCATAGAATCGCCAGTCTGAGTGAAATCCAATCAGTCTTTTCACATATTCATTTAACAAAACACATTTAACATTATAAATCGTGGTTCGCTAATAGACAGGGAGCTGTCTGAAATACGCTTAACTCAATTACACTAAAATGAAATGTCAGCTCTGAATAGCAAGGAATCGATTACAATTGAGCCTTTTGGTCTGTTTTTTTTTGAAGAATTAAAGAACACTTTAATCCCTTTCCAACAAAATTCACCCCCACAGGCAGTGAAAATTAAACTTGTATAAAATAGTTTGCAACATCTCCAGTTGTTTCTCCATTACATTGTACATGATTACTGGTAGCCCTCAGGCAAGGCCAACATTTAGTGGCAAGTTATGATTTTTGGTTTTGGATTTCTGCAATGCTATTATTTCTTTCAATAAAACAGAAGTAACAGAGATTGAAATGAACTTGGAAACTAAAACATTTTTGCAAGCTCCACCAAGTCAAGTAATAACTGTATGATATAATGCTCAATTGCAGGGAAACATTCATCAGGAGATTTAATGAGGGACATAGCATTTAAAAATTTGCATTAACAAAGCACCTATAACAAAGGCCACATTTTCTAGTCTCAGGATAGTTATAGACAAGATATAGTCCTCCCAAGATCAACATTGTAGACCCCTAAGAGTTCCTAACACAAGGGAATTTCATCAGGGGTTCACACTTTCGTAGGGCATGAACTCTTCAAAAATGTCTGCAACTCTGAGGTAGAGTCAAAGACTTCCAAGAGTTCCAACTTATCTAGTGCGCAGGAAGCATTAGATAGATTGAACCCAGCTCTAATTCATGGGTAATGAGAATACAACTGATCTCCCTGATTTCAACTTGGATATCTCTCCTATCTCTGGATTCCCCAGCATGACTCTCACACTCCTCTATATAACCCCTAGATCTCTAGTTCCAACTGTCCAGCAAAGTACTCCGCTTCCCCAACTCACCAGATGATGCAACATGATTCAATTGTACAATCAGACCCACTTGGTACCATAGCAGGTAGCATTCTGCCATTCAACCCTCATATGCCCGAAAACCCCTTACAACTACACATTCACTCAAACACACAAATTAATAATAAGGGGTTTTCGGGCATATAAACTTCACTTACCAGAATTTGAAAGCTAGTGCTATGCAAAGGGAGTGTGGCCTCTTCTGCATTGCCCGTTCTTCTAAGGATTTGCCAGCATTGGAATGCTTGCTTGAACGGAAGATTTGGTTTTTATTTTTATTTTTTTCCCATTATGAGCACAGGTTGGAAAAGTTCCAATACAAATCAGAAGACTTGAACCAGAAGGAAATGTAAAGTTATTATTATCTATCATTTTTGACAGCTATCTTTGACATATTAATTTTACCTATTCATCATTGGTAATCTAGAGCCCAGACTAATAGTTTGGGGACATGGATGCGAATCCGACTATGGCAGCTGGTGGAATTAAAATTCAATCAGGAAAATTTGGAATCAAAAGTAAGACTCAGTAAAGATGACCATAACATGCCTGATTGTTCTAAAAACCCATCTGGTTCACTGATCTGCTTTCAGGAAGGAAACTTGCTGTCTCAACCAATTGGGACTTCATGTGACTCCAGTCAACAGCAACATGGCTGAATCTTAACTCACTGTGTAGTGACAATTATTGAAGTATCCACAAAGATTCATTGACAAATCTTGCTTAAAGTGAGGTTAGATAAGGAAGAAAATTGGGATGGAAATGTTTGTCACCGTTAAGGTTATCAGTAGGCTTCAATTTAATGTGTATTTGCATCAGAAAGTTTATGAGACACCCCACATGGTTACTATAGAAATCATCAAAAACCTTCCAGATACATATCAGTTATAATAAAATATTTATTGAAACAACATTCATCTGACCTTTCAATTAACACTCTTATACAATTTCTCAATCAGTAACATGCAGTTTTCCATCTCACCACTGAATTAATTGGAAATGGTTTTGTGCAGAACTTATTTCTTGAATGAAGTGGAAGGAGAGAAGCAGGCACAATGGGACGATATTTAATTGGGGAAAAGGAAACTATGATGCTATCAGACGTGAGTTGGGAAGCATGGACAGGGAGCAATTGTTCCATGGATAGGGCACTATAAACATATGGAGACTGTTTAAGGCAGTTGTTGTGAGTGATGCATAAATATGTCCCTCTGAGACAGGCAAGAAGGGGTAAGATAAAGGAACCTTGGATGACGAGAGCGGAACAGCTTCTCATCAAAAAAAAGAAGGCAGCTGATGTAAGGTGGAGGAAGCAAGGGTCTTGCTCAGCTTTAGAGGATTACAGGCAGGCGAGGAAGGAGCTAAAAAATGGTCTGAGGAGAGCCAGGAGGGGGCACGAAAAAGGCTTGGCAGGAAGGATTAGGGAGAATCCAAAGGCATTTTACACGTATGTGAGGAATAAGAGAATGATCAAAGAAAGAGTAGGGCTGATCAGGGATAGCATAGGGAACTTGTGTATAGAGTATGAGGAGGTAGGGGAACCCTAAATGAGTTTTTTGCTTCTGTCTTTACTGACAAAAAGGACCTTGTAGTGAATGAAACCATTGAGGAGCAGGTAAGCATGCTGGAATGGATAGAGATTGAGGAAGCTGATGTGTTGAAAATTTTGACAAACATTAAGATTGACAAGTCACCAGGGCCAGACCAGATTTGTCCTCGGCATCTTTGGGAAGCGAGAAATGTGAATGCTTCGCCGCTTGCGAAGATCTTTGCATCCTCGCTGTCCACCGGAGTCATACCTGAGGACTGGAGGGCGGCAATTTAATTCCTCTCTTCAAGAAAGGAAATAGGGAAATCCCCGATAATTACAGACCAGTCAGTCTCACGTCTGTCGTCTGCAAGGTGTTAGAAA
>NC_057739.1:12412891-12432562 GCF_004010195.1 Chiloscyllium plagiosum | reverse complement strand
CCTAATTGAGGTGTACAAGATAATGAAAGGCATAGATAGAGTTGATAGCCAGAGACTTTTTCCCAGGGCAGAAATTGTTAACACAAGGGGTCATAGTTTTAAGCTGTTTGGCGGAAAGGAGAAAGGGGATGTCAGAGGTGGGTTATTTATGCAGAGAGTTGTGAGAGCATGGAATGTGTTGCCAGCAGCAGTTGTGGAAGCGAGGTCATTGGGGATATTTAAGAGACTGCTGGACATGCATATGGTCACAGACATTTGAGAGTTTGTACATTAGGTTTACCTTACTTGAGGATCAATGGTCGGCACAACATCGTGGGCTGAACGGCCTGTTCTGTGCTGTACTGTTCTATGTTCCATGTTCTATGTAAGTGATAATTATGTAGTGCCAAAACATTTTTTAATATGCCATGTTCTGTCATGTAATAGAAGTCACAGAATCCTTACAGTGTGAAAGCAGGCCATTCGGCCCATCAAATCTACACAAACCGTCCGAACAGCATCCCACCCAGACCACTCCTCCCATCCCTATTCCTGTAACCCTGCATTTCCCATGGCTAATGTACCTAGCCTGCATATCCCTTGACGCTTTAGGCAATCTACCACAGCCAATCCATGTACTGTGAGAGGAAACCAGAGCACCCAGAGGAAACTCATGAAGACAAAGGGAGAATATGCAAATTCCACACCAACAGTCATTCAAGGATGGAATGGAATCCTGGCGCTGTGAGGCAGCAGTGCTAACCACAGAGCCACTGTGCCACCACCGATGTCAACACAGTTCAAAACAACTGCAATTATGACATTACAAAAATTCCATGTCTCTGATCTTTAAATGGTGCACTTTTATTATATTTAACTGAAACTATAACTTAAATCCATGTACTTCCTGAAGTTTGATGTACCACTTAGTTAATCTCTTTAGTCCTTCCCTTTCTAACCTGCACTTTATTGAACTGTAGAAAAGGAGTTAATTTTAATCATACATTCCAGATGATTCATGTGACAGTCAACTTATATTTGACCTGTTTACATGCCCACATACCAAGCTGTTTATCTTGTCACAACCAGGTGAGGAGTGGTGAATGAACTTCCCTGTTTTCAAATTTCCTGGATGGTCACAACAAAGATTTAAATTCTTCTCAGCTCACAGTGTACCTCTTTTCAATTAAAATGTAGGTGTGTTTTCAACGAAAACAATAAAGAGCCAGTTACACAAGTTTTTCTTCACTGAACGAAACACCAATTTTGTTACACATTAACCCTCTGAGAATGAAGAAAATGTAACTGATGTACCAGTACCTGTTGTTTAAAAGTCTTCACCTTTAATGTCTTCATGTGCTGTGTATTTTGTTACATTGCTTGCCAGTTAGCCTTTTACAGATTTGCAAGTTGCGCACACATAGATAATGTTGCCTTGTCTGCTTCATCTTTGATAATAAATTCTACTGTTTCAATAAACAAATCCATTGATTTAATCACTTTGTGATAAGTGATTGTTTATTTGACATGGTGACCAGCAGTGGAAAACATCATACTGATGGGGCCATTTGTGCTTGAACAGTCACCAAGCCAGGAATGTACAAGTGAAACACACAGTCAACAGTCTTATATTATGCAAAAGTGCATGAGAAAATCTGACATATTTGCTTGGAACAGTGTTGAGCAGTGTGGACTGCTTGCTGGAAAGCAGAAGATCCCAATTGAGAGGCTAATTAAACTCACTTGAGAAAGACAAGTGGTCAGGGTGTGTACCAAACAAAAGAATGTCAGAAACACTCTTTCTGAGTCAAAATTGAGATATAGCAGTCCTCCTAATAGTATTTAATATAGTTAAACAACCATCATAATTTCTAGATTTAGATTTGTCTGATGCAGAAAAACTAGTCATTAAGATTTGTTCAGCAATTAACAATTTAACACATCAGGGATTAAACGTGTAAAAGGATCTTCAAATAATATGAATCACATTAGAAGGCAAATTCAGAGAATAGGTAGATTAAACTTCTCTACTTATTGATGAGAATTTATATGTTTGTCCAGGCTGCGAACTCTAGAGGCCACCTTGTGATCAGACGCAGAGAAACGGGTCCATCATGTACCTTGTCAGATGGGGAGCTATCAAACAGAATGTGGAGCTGTTGATCGCATCTACTCCCATGGAAGCTTTCCAGAGAGATTTGCAAGACAAACTGGAAGCTTGCAACATCCTTGATCATTAGAAGGATAAATATAAGCGCAAAGTGATCTTCACAGGCCAATGAAGCTCACAGGTTCTGAGTACAACTTCAGGGTTGACACAATCCCAGGAACACCCAAACACAGCAAGCTATGTGGACAATAAAGGATTCTGCATTCAACATGGAAATGTCCAACTTTCAAAATTATGCAAGGCATATGGCACAGAAAACCATAAGCGGAGGGAGTTTTCCAGAACAAAAGCTGATGCAGCTGCAAATAACCATGTGACATCCAAAAAGACTGCAGAGAGTGTCCTCAAGCTACAATAAGTACCATCTGGCATGCCATTAGAGGTTTCTATGTGAAATGAGTGACAAACCCCAACCTGATGATGTACACGATGACAGTAAAAGTGGTGATCATGTTTCACACTGTCAAACTTGTGGAAAACATCAATGCTATCTCACTATCTAAAGTGATTTCAAAAATTCAAATTGTGTGAGAACTAGTGACTATTCATATAAAATTAATATGGGTGAGTACCAATGTTCTACCCCTGTGAATTTTCAAAAATATATGCCCACAAACATGGGATGCCATGATGAAACCTATCAATGTAACTCGTTCAACATAGGATGGTTCACCATTTCCATGTGCAGGATCGATAGTACTAAAATGTAAGTATAATCAGCCTGCCTGGATGTGGCAGATGGTCTACATGATAGACATTGTTGGACCAGGAATTGCAGGTATACTAACATGCCGTGACCTTGTACTTGTCACAATTCATGTAATCAGTCAGGCGTCAGCAGCACAGCATGAAGTGCAGCACACGAGTTAAGAAATACTTGCAGAACTGAATATGAAAGAAAAATGGAACAGTATAAAGGAAATTAGGGGGAGGGGAGAGGGTTTGGAAGAGGGGAAACATAGGCTTACAAAGCAAGAGCACACAGCAGCAATACAGGGAAACTATTTGGATAAAAATACCCAGAATGGGACAGGAAAAGATGGATAATACAAGGATAACAACCTGCAAACCCAGGCTAATATTCTGACTACATGGGTTCAATTCCCAACATAGCAGATGGTGAAAATTAAATCAATGAAAATCTGGAACTAAAATTGAGTCTAATATCAATTGTTGTAAAGACCCACTCGGTTCACTAATGTCCTTTAGGGAAGGAAATCTTCCATCCTCACCTGGTCAGGTTTGTAACACTGTGGTTGAGTCTTAACTGGCTCAAGCTAGCTAGTAGCAATTAGAAATTCCTCAGCTTGCAATACTTACATATCTGGATGGGTATATGAATAGAAAAGGTTTAGAGGGATATGGGGCCAAGCACTGGCAAATGGGACTAGATTAGTTTAGGATATCTGGTTGGCATAGACGAGTTGGACCAAGGGATCTGTTTTCATGCTGTACATTTCTATGACTCTATGACTCTATAATACAAACTTAGACAAATGGCAGTAAATAGGGTCAACTGGAAAAATAATGGCTGAAAAGGCAAACTTAGTGGTTCCTCGCTTGACTGAGTATGTTATTCAGAACAAAATAAATGGACTATTTGCACAAATTTGGGTGAATTAGTATAATCTTACAGCCATAACAGAGACATGGTTACAAGGAGACCTAAACTAGGAACTAAATATTCAGGGGTATATACATTTTCAAAATGTCAAGCAGAAAGGAAAGAGCAGGAGGTGGCTTGTTGAAGCCATACTGATTCTATTTGATTAAATTATGATTTTCCAAATGTGCTATTTCTTCTTTCATAATTTATTCAAATGTTTTCCAGCAATAAATGTTCAATTAATCAGCCTGTAGCTACACACTTTTTTGCTTCCCTCCCTTTTGTCACATTGAGAGTTTTCCAATCCTCTGGTACTTTACAAAGGATTTTTGGAAAATTATAACCAATCCATCCACTATCACTGTAGCTGCTTCTTTCAGGATTCTACGATGCAAGTCATCACAGTAAAGGGACTTATCTGCCTTTAGCCCCCATAGTTTGTATATTTCTACTTGTCTAGAGACGGTAATGCACTTAATTCCTCTCCTGCATTCCTTAGTATTAATGGGATGTTCTGACGATCTACTACTATTAAGACTGAGTCAAAATACCTGTTTTAAAAGAAAGATTACCTGAGGATGCTTTCAGGTGAGAGTTGTTCCAGTCTTTTTCCTGCTTCTCAGGTTCCTGCGTGGTCAGATTTGCTTCCCTTACTCAAAATACACAGTCAGCTGTTACCTCACTCAAATTGGTTAGAAACACAGAAACAGAAAAAAATGAAGATTAGCCATTTGGTCTTTTGAGTCTGCTCTGTCATTTATTATGATCGTGGCTGATCATCCAACTCAGTCAACTGTTCCTGTTTTTCCCAATATGCTTTGACCCGTTTATCCTCAACTGTGATATCTAATTCCTCTTTGTAATCATACAATGTGTTGCCCTCAACTGCTTTCCGTGGTAGTGAATTCCACTAGCTCACTACTCCCTGTGTGATATTTCTCCTTGTCTCAGTCCTAACTGGCCTACCCCATATTTTAAGACTGCAGCCCCAAGTTCTGGAATCCCTGCCATCAGGAACATCCTTCCTGCGCTTACGCTGTCTAATCTTGTTTGAATTTTTGAGGTTCCTATGAGATACCCTTACTCTTCTGCACTCCAGCAAATAAAAGCTTAAATGACTGAATCTCTCCTCATGCATCAGTCTTGCCATTTCCAGAATCAGTCTGCTAAACCTTTGCTACCTTCCCTCTAGAGCAAGAACATCTCCCCTCAGATAAGGAAAGCAAAGCAGCACACAATATTCCGGGTCTGGTTTCATCAAGGCACTGGATAATTACAGCAAGGCATCATTGTTCCTAACTCGAATCCTTTCACTGTGAAGGCCAACATATAATTCGCCTTCTGTACCACCTGCTGTCCGTGCATGCTTATCTTCAGTGATTGGTATACAAGGACACCCAAGTCTTGTTGCATGCACCGCTCTCACAATTTATAACCAGATAATAATGTGCCTTCCTGCTTTTGCTACCAAAGTAAATAATCTCAGTCATCTATATCTGCCATTTACATCACATTGAAGCATCTCTACATCTTCGCCATGACTCACCCTCTCAACCAGCTTTGTATCATCTGTAAATTTGGAGATATTACATTTAGTTCCCTCATCTAACTTGTTAACATTTATTGTGAAGAGCCAGAGTCCCAACATCATCAGTCACTACCTGCCATTTGGAAAAATGACCAGTTTATTCGTATTCTTTGATTCTTATTTTCCAAACAATTTTCTATCCATCTCAACCCCAATCCCATATGTTTAAATTTTACATGCTATGTTTTTATATGGGAATTTGTCTGAAGACTTCTGAAAGTCCAAATGAACTATGTCCTCTAGCTCCCCTTCATCAATTCTCTAAGCTGCATCCTAAAAGAATTTAAGCAGATTTGTCAAACCTGATTTCTAATCCACATTGACTCTGTCAATCCTGTCAGTGTTCTCCTATTAAATCTTTTATAATAGACTCTAGCCTTTTCCCTAATAATGGCGGAAAGCTGACTAGTCCATAATTCATGGTTTTCTCTCTACCTCTATTTTAAAATAGAGAGTTTATATTAGCTACCCTCCAATCTGTAGGAATTGTTCAAGAGGCTGCAAAGTCTTTGGAAGATGGCTATCGATGCATTCAAAATTACTAGGGCTATTCCACAAATACTCTGGAATGTATATTATGAGGCCCAGAAGATTCATTGGCCTCAGCTAATATTCACTTCACAGAAGGCACTGAAGCAACAAAGTAAACCCATCCCGAAAAGTAATACTGAACAGGTTAAATGATGTAGCATGAAATGGGCAATTTTATATACAGTATTTTAAAGCATGTCTCTGACATGAGAGCTCAATTCAAATTAGCAGCAATAACCATGAAGCATATGGAAGAACATACAGTGGTGGCCCGGAATCGGAATCCGAATAGTTATTTTGAGAAAATTTTGCCCTAAAATCCGAACACATTTTCAGAATCCGAGCACCACGTACCGTTCAGGTCGCACATTGCTTGTTCAGTTCGTCCCCGGAAGTTGTCGTGAAAGCATCTCTCGTGTGTCCGTCACTAGTTTACCTCGGGATTTGTGCTGGCTTTTTAAATGATCACCCTTGTGCATTCACCATTGCACCCACGAAGAGCAGTGAAGCAAATAAGTGCATTCACCATTAGCACTTCTCACTAAGGTAAATGAAGTTATTTTCAAGTTAGTACATTTATTTCTTGCTTCTATTATTATTACTTGATATTTAGGTCATTTATTCATCTTATTTTACCTTAACCATGTGTACTTGCAGTTAAAAGTGTCTTAAAAATGTTTTTTTTTTGGGTCCAGAAACGGATTAATTCACTTTCCATTATTTCTTATGGGGAAAATAGTTTCAGAATCCGAACTTTTCGCATTCCGAACAGCCTCCTGGAACGAATTAAATTTGGATACTGAGGCACCCCTGTATATGGCTTATTTGTCACATTTTGACTTACATCCAGATACACAATGTTATTAGTCCTTGTTCACCAAATAAATTATGCATCAAGTCAGTAAGAGTTCAACACTGAGGTACACTGAGTGGAAACTTTGGGACACTCGCACCAAACAACCCCACCACCCTGTGGCCGACCACTTCAATGCCCCCTCCCATGTCCTGGGCTTCCCCCACTGCCAAATCCAAGCCATCTGTCATCTGGAGGTAGAACGTCTCATCTTCCATCTTGGGACCCTCCAACCACATGGAATAAACGTCGATTTCACCAGTTTCCTCATCTCCCCTCCCTCCACGTTATCCCAGATCCGCCCTCCTACTCGGCATCACCCTCTAGAACTGTCCCACCTGTCCATCTTCCTTCTCACCTCTCTGCTCCACCCTCCCCTCTGGCCTGTCACTATCATCCCCCACCTTCAGCTACCTGTCACATTCCCAGCTACCTTCCCCGCACTCCCACCCCACCCTCCTATTTATCGCTCAGCCCCCTTCTCCATCCCACATTTCTTATGCCCGAAATATCGATTCTCCTGCTCCTCGGACACTGCCTGACCTGCTGTGCTTTTCCAGCGCCACACTTTTTGGCAATGTTCACACAATTTTGGTGACCTCTTTTTTATCATCAAATAAAACAAGAAACCAGAAGTGTGAAGTCTGATCGAATTGGATAACTGAGCAGAGCCACTGAATTGCTAGCATGGTTAACTATGCCAAAAACCTCCAGCCTCCATCTGGGGATCAAGTGAAACCAGAAATTCCATCTCGATGCATCGATCTATGTGGGAATTGCAGGGGAAAGTGAAACTTGTAAGTGGTCACTCCTGCTCCTTGGAATGACCACAAGAATCTCCCCTTGTGATCTAGACCTTGTAATTCCATGGGAATTACTGGAATAGGAGAAAGTGAGGATTGTAGATGCTGGAGATCAGAGTTGAGAGTGACATGCTAGAAAAGCACAGCAGGTCAAGCAGTATCCAAGGAGCAGGAGGATCGACGATTCGGGCATAAGCCCTTCATCAGGAGACCTGTGTATAACTCCCATCAGTGTCGTAATCGTTTTGCATTTCCAGAGGTCTACTACTTTCCGATCCTATCTCAATTCTTGCTATCAATTTAATATAAGTTCTTACAAACAAGGCAACTTCTCCCCTCCATCCATCTGCTTGTCCTTCCAATATTCATGAGAACCATTTGGAAACATGATGCTTCCTGCCATTTACCAGCCTACGTCCTGATATGGGAAATTACAAAATCAAGCAGGACTATAATTGGATTTAGATTCAAAATCTATATCTACTGTTAATTTTTCAGTGGAAAATTTTGAAAGATAGGAAAATTCTTTTAATAAAGACCAAAGTTCATCTGCTGGTTCAAATTATGTTATTACTGTGATTGCTTTTTTTTGGAAATTTAAAATCCTGCCAAGCAATAGTCAGTTCAAAAAGAGTGACAATCTTCAGGAAGCTGAGCTTTTGGTGTGTAAAATTTTGTGATTAGCTATAGATCAGTTCAGAAAGTTCCACAGCAAAACATTGCTCAGCCAGTCGAATTTTCTGTCACAGACTCTGGAAGTCTGTGGTGGAAGTAATTCTGTCTCCCAATTGAAATGTGAATGACAATATTATTGGCTCTTTGTGTCTTGTTCTGACAGCTGCGTCAGTGTCTTTCTGTCATTATATAAATGGTGCATTGATGTTTAGAAAAGGTGAACAACCATGTTTCATGTTTGAATTCACAACCCTGCAAAGGATAGCTTTGTTTCTTTTCAGGTTTTGATGCACTTGCTGCCAAACAACTCAAGTTTGTGTTTTTTTGTTGCCCTCCTCATCCAACACACTCATCATTTCTCCCATTGTGAAGGTATCTGCTGAAATGCCAGTCTCCTTCCAGTACTTTATTCAACAACCTTCCATATTTCAGTCTTGAAGAAGGGCTTTTGCCTGAAACATCGACTCTCCTGCTCCTTGGATGCTGTCTGACCTGCTGTGCTTTTCCAGCACCACACTCTTGACTCTGACCTTTCATATCAGACAGTGAGAGGGATGGTTGTTTCACACTGCACTCAATCTATGCGTGTACTTCATAGCTGAGCGAAGTTATGGAGAAGGAATTGTGGCTTCCTTCTCATTTCCCCACTCTATAACAAATACTCACAACTATATTAAGGTCAATGTTAGATCATTCTGTCACTCATGACTGAAATGAACTAGTTTGCAGCTCAAAGATAGAAGCAACCTGATACTTGCTCTGTTTTTGCGTATCCTGTGGCTCAGTTTTTAATCAACTGTGGCATTTGGGGAATTTCTTCCTTGAAAGGTTTCTTTGCATCTTCTTTAAAAAAACAACCCATAAAGTTCAACATTTCCTGTAACGTGTTTGACAGTGTTTTCTAAATGTTAGCATTGCAGTAATATTGAAAGGTTTTTCAATGATTCAACACAACCTTAGTTATTCTAAGACGTCTTCATTTTAGAAGGAAAAAACAGAAATCATTTTTGCTGGTGCAATTTGCTTTCTCTTTCTGAACAGAAATTCTAAGGAAAACAAATGGCACTGTGTTGCTCTTGGCTGAGATAGTTTTGCTGGTGAATAGGTTTACGCAAGTGGAATTTGTTTCTTGGTTTGGGCAATATCACTGCAGCAATAATGATCTATTATTGCGAGCACCATTTTGAAACAATAATATTTTTAAGTGACAGGAGGATTTTGTTTCAAAGAGATTTTTAGATTAAATTTGGCAGAACAATGGGAAGAAAAATAACCTGACATTCACAAATAAAAAGAAAGTTCATTTACCATTAAAGAAATTGTGTGTGTGGGGGGTTTTCACCATAATTCAGCCACACACACACACTCATCTAAGTACTGTATTGTTAATTTATTACAATGCAGATAATTAAAGTTGGCTTTAGTCTTCAGCCAGGCATATTTTAAGACCTTAGATATCTCATTATTCAGAGCAAATATAGAGGATTTTTTTTCAAAACTGAGGGCAGGATAAATGCTTGTTTTCACATTTTTGTGAAATAGTACCCACGCTTAAACAATGACACAAGATCTATCAAATGGGCAAATGACTATCAAATGAGAATAGTTCCTGTTTAAGTAATAGGTCCTACAAATGTCATGAAGAATAAAAAGATGTGAATTTAACCAATGCTGCACCAAAACTGCAAAGTACTGTATCTTTGAGCCCTTTATGATCCAGCTGTAAATTGAAGAGTTGGGAGAAGACAGGACACATACCCTTTTTTATGGCAATAACTGCTCTGTGGAACTTGCTCTGTGAAAAGATAAATGATGCAGTGTAAATTTCAATGCGTCAGCAAATTAAGTAATGGTGGTGAATAAGGAAATGGATATTAATGAATGGTCAAATGTTTGAGTATGTGGGTTACATTATTGGGTCGGTAGGTGTTGTGGCATTGGGTGAGATGGGGGGTGGTGGGGTTGCAGTCAGGGAGTTAGAGAGCGGTTAGGGGTTCAGTTCTTGAGTTACCCAAGAGGTTGATCGGATTCTTTTCTGTCTCACATGTCCTGGTTATCTATTCCGGTAATTCAAGTGTATGGCACTGGAAAAGTAGAGCAGATCAGGGAGCATCCGAGGAGCAGGAGAATCAACATTTTGGGCATAAGCTCTTCATCAGAAAGCATTCAGGGAGAAATGATGAGTGTGTTAGATGAGCAGGGCAAAACAAAAACATAAATTTGAGTTGTTTGGCAGCAAGTGCATCAAAACCTGAAAAAAAACAAAACTATCCTTTGCAGGGTTGTGAATTCAAACATGAAACATGGTTGTTCACCTTTTCTAAACATCAATGCAACATTTATATAATGATAGAAAGACACTGACGCAGCTGTCAGAACAAGACACAAAGAGCCAACAATATTGAGATTCACATTTCAATTGGGAGACAGAATTACTTCCACCACAGACTTTCAGAGTCTGTGACAGATAATTCGATTGGCTGAGCAATGTTTTGCTGTGGAACTTTCTGAAGTGATCTATAGCTAATCACAAAATTTTACACACCAAAAGCTGAAGATTGTCACTCTTTTTGAACTGACTATTGCTTGGCAGGATTTTAAATTAAAAAAAAACAATCACAGTAATAACATAACTTGAACCAGGAGATGAACTTTAGTCTTTATTAAAATAATTTGCCTATCTTTCAAAATTTTCCACTGAAAAATTAGACTATTGCTTGGCAGGATTTTAAATTAAAAAAAAAACAATCACAGTAATAACATAACTTGAACCAGGAGATGAACTTTAGTCTTTATTAAAATAATTTGCCTATCTTTCAAAATTTTCCACTGAAAAATTAACAGTAGATATAGATTTTGAATCTAAATCCAATTATAGTCCTGCTTGATTTTGTGATTTCCCATATCAGCCTAGAAAGACATGGATAATGGACTTAGGCTGGTAAATGGCGGGAAGCATCATGTTTCCAAATGGTTCTCATGAATATTGGAAGGACAAGCAGATGGATGGAGTGGGGGAAGTTGCCTTGTTTGTAAGAAATTATATTAAATTGATAGCAAGAATTGAGATAGGATCAGAAAGTGTAGAATCTATGTTGATAGACCTCTGGAAATGCAAAGAGATTAAGAGCCTGATGGGAATCATGGACAGGTCTCCTTGCAGTAGTCAGGATATGGGACAGAAAATACATTGGGGGTAGAAAACGACGATTAAAGTAGTCATGGGGGCTTCGGCTTCAATATGTAGGTAGATTGGGAAAATCAGGTTGGTAGCAGATCCCAAGAAAACTAATGAATGGAACGTCTACAACATTTTTTGGAGCAGCCTGTGGTGGGCCTACCAGGGAATAGGCAATTCTGCATATGGCGATGTGTGATGAGGCAGACTGGATTAGGAAGCTGAAGGTGAAGGAACCCCCCGGAGGGGTAATAATAGAATTCACCCTGTGGTTTGAGAGGAAGAAGCTTGAATCAGATATAACAAATATAACATCATTACAAATAAGTATTGACTTGGAGGAGCTGGTGTTGGGCTGGGCTGGACAAATTTAAAATTATGCAACACCTGTTGGACTATAACCTGATGTCGTGTGATTTTTAACAATTAAGTAAAGGTAACTACAAATACATGAGGGAGGAGCTGGCCATGGTTGATTTGAACGGGACATCCCAGATGGCCTCCTATTTCCATGACCACAATTTCCCCTCCCACATGATCAACAATGCCCTTTAGTGCATCTCCTCCACTTCCCACACCTCCAACCTCAATAAGGATAGAACTTCCCTAATCTTCACCATCCACCCCACTAATCTTTGAATGCAGTGCATTCTCCTCCATCATTTCCGCCACTTACAGTCAGACCTCACCACCAGAGATGTATTTCCTTCCCCGCCCCTATCTGTGTTCTGCAGAGACCATTACCTCCGTGAGTCCCTTGCGAGGTCCACACCGCACCTCCCCAACCCACCCTGTACACCCGGCACCTACCCTTGCCATTGCAAGAAGTGTAAAACCAGTGCCCACACCTCCCCCCTCACCACCAAAGCCCCAAAGGATCCTTTCATATCTGGCAAAGATTTTTCTGCGCATCCAAACACCTCACCTACTGTGTCTATTGCTCTCAATGTGGTCTTCTCTACATTGGGGATACAGGACAGGACAGGACATCCGTTCCACCCTTCCCACCAACTTATTATAATCATCTCCCACCTGCATCCACCAATGGCCTTCCCAACTATTTCGCTCCAGTCTCACCCGAACCCTTCCATTTATCTCTCAGCCCGCTTCCCCCCAACATTCCTGATGAAGAGCTTATGCCAGAAACATTGACTGTCCAGCTTCTCGATTGCTATCTGACCTGCTGTGCTTTTCCAGCGCCACACTTTTTGACTTTGATTTGAAGTGGAGCCTAACAGGGAAGACAATGGAGCAGCAATGGCAGGAGATTCTGGGGATAATTCAGGAGGCACAGCAGAAAATCATCCAAAGGAAGAAGAAACATACTAAGGGGAAGATGAAGCAACAATGGCTGGCAAGAGTAGTCAGGACAGCGTAAAAGCTAAACTAATGGGATTAGTGGGAAAGCCAGTGAATTGAGAACCTTTTAAAAGCCAGCAAAGTGCAATTAAATCAGCAGTAATGGGAGGGAGAAGATAAAATATAAGGGTAAACTAGCATGTGACATAAAAGAAGAGTGCAAGATATTTGGTAAAAGAGAGGCAAGAGGTCACTGGACTACTGGAAAGTAAGCCTGGAGGAGTGGTAAGGGGAAACCCACAAATGGTGAGGAACTGAATAGGTAACTTGCATCAATCTTTATGGTGGAAGACACCAGTAGCACTCGAAATTCCTGAGAGTCCAGGGCGGAGGTGAATGTAGTGGAGAAGGAAAAGATGCTGGGCAAGCCTAAAGGTATGAATGTGGATAAATAAGCCAGACCAAATAGACTACACCCCAGAAGTCTTAAGGAGAAAGCTGAGGAGGTCGTCGAGGGAATGGTGGTGATCATTCATGAATCACTGGAACTAGGAAGGATTCATGAAGATGGGAAAGTGGCTAATGTAATATTCCTGTTGAAGAAGGGACAAAGCAATAGATGGGAAATTAGACGTTAATTTGCCTGACCTTGATCATCAGTAAGAATTTAGAGTCCATTATTAAGGATGGGATTGTGGAGTACTTCAAAATGTTTGGTAAAATAGGGGTCAATAAGCATGGCTTTATAAAAGAGTGGTCATACCTGACAAATCTGTAGCATTCTTTGAGGAGGTATTGAGCAAGTTAGACAAGGGAGAGCGAATGGATGTGGTCTATTTGGACTTTCAGTATGCCTTTGACAAAGAGTTGCAAAAGAGGCTGCTAAATAAAATAAGAGGCCATGATGTTAGGGGAAAGAGAAGGAATGGATGAAGAATTAGCTAACTGGCAGAATCCAGAGACTGGGGAATAGAGAGGTCTTTCTCAGGATGGCAGCTGGTGATGAGAGGATTTCTCCAAGTGTTAGTGTTGGGATCACAACTATTCACATTATACATTAACAACATGGGGGAAGGAACGGAGAGCATTGAAGCTAAGTTTGCAGAAGACACAAAGAAGGATAGGAAGTGTTGAGCAAGTGGGAAGGCTGCAGAAGGACTTGGAGAGGCTAGGAGAGTGGGCAAAGAAGTAACAGATGGAAAACAATAAGTATGAGGTTATACACTTTGGTCAGAAAAATAGAGATGTAGACTGTTTTCTAAATGAGGAAAGGCTGTGGAAATCTGAAGCACAACAGGACTTGGGAGTCTCGGTAAAGGGATCTCTTAAGCTTAACATGCAGGATCAGTGGATGATTAGGAAGGCAAATGTAATGTTAGCATTCATTTTGAGAGGGCTAGAATATGAGAGCAGGGACGTACTCCTGAGGCTGTAAAAGGATCTGGTCAGTCCACCTTTGTGAGCAGTTTTGTCTCTGAATCTAAGGAAAGATGTACTGGAGTTGGAGGGGAGTCAGAGGATGTTGACAAGAATGATCTCAGGGATGAAAGGTTTGTTAAATGAAGACTCTGGGACTGTACTCGATGGAATTTAGAAGGATGAGGGTGGGGATCTGATTGAAACTTACAGAATACCGAGAGGCCGGTGATAGTGGATATATGGAGATGTTTCCATTGGTAGGAGAGACTAGGGCATGAGGGCACAGGCTCAGATTGAAGAAACAATCTTTCAGAACTGAGATGAGGAGGAATATCTTCAGTCAGCTGGTGATGAATAGTGAAACTTATGCCACAGAAAGCTGGTGGAGGCCAAATTATTGAGTGTCTTTAAGATAGTGATAGATTGGTTTTTGATCAGGAAGGGGATCAAGAGGTATGGGTAGAAGGCAGGAGAATAAGATTGAGAAACATATCAGCCACAATCAAATGGCAAAGCAGATTCAGTGGGTTGAATGGCGTAGTTCTCCTCCTATATCTTATGGTCTAAGATGAACAGGAGCTCAACGACCAACTATATCAACTGCTGCACGCCAGAGGCTGGATGCTCTGTATTGAGTCTGTAGCCTCCAACTCTTCAAAGATTCTCTATTAGCAATGAGCATGTTAATACTTTCATCATTCAAGAACTTCAAAAACATACTGATTTGCAATTATACTCAAGATCCACACTTCCAAAAGAAGCATATCTAGAGGCTTTATGTA
The DNA here is from genome assembly GCF_004010195.1 of Chiloscyllium plagiosum. Taxonomy (NCBI): domain Eukaryota; kingdom Metazoa; phylum Chordata; class Chondrichthyes; order Orectolobiformes; family Hemiscylliidae; genus Chiloscyllium; species Chiloscyllium plagiosum. Next base: position 12,417,679 of record NC_057739.1, on the reverse strand, counting down.
CTATCTGCAGGATGCATTCCAATAATTCACTGAGGTTGCTTCTATAGAATCTTCGTTAGTGTGGACATTCCTCCCAGACATATGCCATGTTAATTTGGGCTTATTTTAGGAGACAAAAACCTCATTCATGGGATATGGGCATTGCTGGGCTGGGTCAGCATTTACATATTAATGTTACCTTCCATTGTAGTAGAGTACTATTGAAAAGAGAGACGTGTTGATGAAGCTTTTTGTATGCTAACAATTGAGCTAATGATAAATTTAAGATAATCAGATGAGATCACAACGGGGCTCATTGCTGGTAATGAGATACTTTCATCCAAGGGACATGCTCTCTACAGACAATAGGAACCTGCTCAAGCCTTGCAAATCTTTGCCTTACCAGGGAACTTGGGGAGCCTCAAATTGCTCGTTACTTTCTTTATGGAATGCCCTGGCCAATCTGAGTCAACTTGCCAACCAATCAGCTGACTTTCTTCTGCAGTCTAAATTGCTGTGATCATTTGAAATTTGACATTCTTGTGAGCAGTGCAAGACAAAATTCTTTGTCAAAATGTTTCTTTTCAGCAACATCCAAGTTCTGTACAAATAAGTGATTGGTTATGGTGAAATTAATATTCCATATCGCTGTCTTGGACCAGTTCAAGTAAATGACCCATTATTATAATTTCAGGGCAAGTAAAGAACACACAAAAACTCAGCATAAACTCAGCAAGTGCTAAGTTATTTAATCACATCTCAGCATCATTCAAAACACACGATTTTACTCAGAGCCCAGCAACCCATATAGAAAAAAAACAAATGAGTTTGTGTTTCTGATTACTATCCAGTACCATCTGCTTGTCACATCTGTCAATGGACATAGGATGATAACTGATTTGAATCCTAGAATCCTTACAGTGCAGTAAAGGGCCCATTGGGTCTGCATTACCCTCTGAAGAAACCGTCCAAACCCAGTGCTTCAATCTACCCTCTTAACCCTGCATTTCCCATGCCTAGCCCACCCAGCCTGCACACTATGGAAAATTTAGCATGGCCAATCCACCAAACTTAGATAACCTTGGACTGGGGGAGGAAACCAGAACATCCAGCAGAACCTACACAGACACAGGGAGAATGTGCAGACAGTTACCCAAGGCAGGAATCGAACTCTGGCATCAAGCACTCTGAAAGCAGCAGTGCTAACCACTGAGCCACCGTGAGGGCTTATTGAGAAAGTGGGTGGGCAGAACATAACAAATGTAAATGGCAAGACCAAATGTTACAATGCATCGCCACCATTCACACTACAGCAATATTAAGTATCGGAAACACCATTGCTTTGCTGCTGTTGACGAGTCGGCATTTTGATATATTTAGACATAAAAGCTCTTCTTTATCCTTCTCCCAGATCTCCTACAGCATTTCTGAAAGGAAGATGCTCCAATCTGAACCTACCAACACCTCCCCAAAATTTAACCAATGAACAATTTACATCACCTTGTGAAGGCAGTAAGATGCTATTTCCTTCTATCCCACCGACACTTCCCCCCAAACCTGAGATCATACCCACCAGTTCAGATCCCTCAGCTTGACTCCTACTCTCCATGCCAAGGGGGAGGAGATTTATGCAAAATGAAGTGTAATTTATGCAAAAAATGTTAAAATAAGCACGCAAACATGAAGAATGTGCAATATGCAGAGGGATTAAGGAAAACAATTTAAAGATATAGACAAAATCATCATAGAATTCCCTACTGTGTGAAAACAGGCCACTTGGCCCAACAAGTCCTCTGAAGAGTAACCCACCAAATATTTTCCCCTACCCTACTACTCTACATTTACCCCTGACAAATGCACTTAACCTACACATCCCTGAACACTATAGGCAATTTAATGTGGCCAATTCACCTAACCTGCACATCCTTGGATTGTGGAGGAAACCCACACAGACACAGGGAGAATGTGTAAACTCCATAAAGACAGTCAGCCAAGGCTGGAATTGAACCTGGGTCCCTGGCAGTGGCTAACAACTAAGCCACTGTGCCGCAAATGATGAAATGAGATAATAGGCTGGATTTGGCAGCAGCATTAAAGTGACAACACTGATCTTGAAGGAAGGCATAAAGGTCTATAGCAATCTCTGTGGCATAGAAATTCCTCTTTGGATCTCAGTTTTGATTTAGTGACAAAAAACTTGAGCTATAGGGAGAGGCTGAAAAGGCTGGGGCTGTTTTCCGTGGAGCATCAGAGGCTGAGGAGTGACCTGACAGAGGTTTATAAAATCATGAGGGGCATGGATAGGGTAAATAGACAAGGTCTTTGCCCGGGGTGGGGGAGTCCAGAATTAGAAGGCATAGGTTTAGGGTGAGAGGGGAAAGGTATAAAATGGACTTAAGAGGCAACTTTTTCACGTAGAGGGTGGTGCATGTGTTAAATGAGCTGCCAGGAGAAGTGTGGAGACGGGTACAATTACAACATTTAAAAGGCATCTGGATGGGTATTTGAATAGGAAGGGTTTAGAGGGATATGGGCCAAGTGCTGACAAATAGGATTAGATTAGGTTCGGTTATCTGGCCGGCATGGATGAGTTGGACTGAAGGCTCTACATCTCTGTGCTGTACATCTCTGACTCTAAATATTTAAGTTTCAAAATAAATCTTGTGTTCACACACCAGTGTGAACTAAAATAATTTCTCTGTTCGGACTAATTTTGCAAAAAGAACATTGGCCAAATAACAGTTAATTTTTGTCAGAGAAAGGATAACACAGGAAATGATCCAAATGCTTTCAGCTTAGCATCCGCAAAAAGCTAGGTGTCACTCTGCAAATGGCTGTCACTGGGATCCTCAAAGGTAATTTGTTCAATGTATCAAGAGGAGGTTTTTCTGTGAGAATAATTGTTTCAGATTTTCAGCTGTCACATAATACTCAAAATGGTTACTCAGACAGATAGCAAAGTGCTGAACTGGGTGTCTTACCTCTTTACTGTCCAGACCCCAACTGAATTACACACAATATCAAAATAACCACAGCTGCTGACAGCCACACAGTCTCAGACACATGTCTTCAGTATGTTACAAAGGTTAACAATTCTGGTCCTTCACTCAGCCTCTGTGGACCTTCCAAGAAGTGATTTTGGAAAAAGAAGTACCTCAACATGATTGTTCAGTAAATTTTAAGAAAGATCAATGAAGATATTTGCTCCTCACTAGAAATTTACTGGTTTTCTTAGGTTTTTTCACAGTTCATTTGTCATTTTCACATTTTACAGATAGCATAATAATTCTGACATGTACATGGGATTCCAATAGAAACAAAACATCAAACAAACTTTACACAAAATATTTCAAATGCATGTGTAATTTATTATGGAGAAATTTAACACTTGACAAATTGAAAATGACTCGCTCAGCAAGGATGCTTTGCTGTGATTAAAAAATGAATATATCATGAAAAAAAAACTCCTTTCAAGAATTTCACTGCAATAATGATAACTTATTAATGAAGGTGCTCATCATTTCCATGTTTTCAAACTGATTTAATTCTGGGGGGTGTACTGACAGCACAACCTCTGGATAAGTATAAAATCACTGACAAAAGCTCTGAACTTCTGCAGCTGATTATGCATGCAGGCTTTAAAATTTGCTGTCGGTTTCAGAAGAGCAATGACAGCAAATGTTGACAGTTTTGTTTCTGCTGCAAAAGCTTGGGCCATAAAGAGTAGAGACAAACACTTGGAAGACTTAAAGGCAGAGAGGGAAAGATGCAGGAGACAGAAAAATGGTCAATACATAAAGAAATAGAGTAGGCAGATTTAAAAACAAGTAAATCGGAAGACAGAAAACAAATGAAAAATGAGAGAAGCAGGGAAGGGTAGAAAGGAGAAGATGGAAGAAAAGGGGTAGGGAAAAGAGAGAGTGACAAGGAGAGTGACAGAGAGACACAGAGACCAAGAAACTGCATTTCATTTTTATCTTACAGCCAATATTGTGGTCCTTGCTTTGGGTACTTTGACCAGTATTAAAAGCGCTTCACCTGAGTGTTCCTGTTGGTGAGGTGGAGAAAAGGACACAAAGTTTGTGATTCAACTCGATTTTATTAGTGTGGGCACTATTTTGTTCAGATAATTGATTATTTGGTTAATCGATTCAATGTCGTTCCTCTGGGGCTCAGAGTTTTCAATTAAGTCTGCTCCCTGTTCAGACTAGGCAGCAGCACACCACACATGAGCCTCCGCCTGCAGCCTGCCTGCCACCAAAACCGCACACCAGCCCGCACCCCCATACACCGTCCAAAACTGCACACCAGCCCGCGCCCCCCATACACCGTCCAAAACCGCACACCAGCCTGCGCCCCCCATACACCGTCCAAAACTGCACACCAGCCCGCGCCCCCCATACACCGTCCAAAACCGCACACCAGCCTGCGCCCCCCATACACCGTCCAAAACTGCACACCAGCCCGCGCCCCCCATACACCGTCCAAAACCGCACACCAGCCTGCGCCCCCCATACACCGTCCAAAACTGCACACCAGCCCGCGCCCCCCATACACCGTCCAAAACCGCACACCAGCCTGCGCCCCCCATACACCGTCCAAAACTGCACACCAGCCCGCGCCCCCCATACACCGTCCAAAACCGCACACCAGCCTGCGCCCCCCATACACCGTCCAAAACTGCACACCAGCCCGCGCCCCCCATACACCGTCCAAAACCGCACACCAGCCTGCGCCCCCCATACACCGTCCAAAACTGCACACCAGCCTGACCCCCCAACCCCATCCAAAACCGCACACCAGCCTGCC
>NC_057739.1:12339302-12407610 GCF_004010195.1 Chiloscyllium plagiosum | reverse complement strand
CCCCAAACCCCATCCAACACCGCCTCTGCACCCCAAACCCCATCCAACACTGATCCCTCCATCAATGGGAAAGGTTTATTTCCATCTGTCCTATTGATGCCTCAAATAATTTTATATCTCTCAATCGTGGCTGTTCTCAATCTCCTCTGCTTCAAGGAAAACAACCCCAGTCTGTCCAATCTCTCTTCATAATTGAAACGCTCTAGCCTAGGCAATACCTTGGGAAATCGCTTCTCCAATCCTATCCCAACCTCTTATATTGGATTCCAGAACTGCACAATACACTCACTATGACCTTACTGACATTTTATACAGTTCCAGCATTACCTCCCTGCTCTTAAACTCTATGACATGGCCAATAAAGGCAAGTATCCAATAAGCCTTCTCAGCCCATTTATCTACCTGTCCTATACCCTAAAGGACTGGTGGGCATACACAGTATGTTTCCTCTGAGCCTCAGTTCTTCCCAGGGTCCTAGAATTCATTTGTATTTCTTTGTCTTGTTTGTCCTGCCATCATGCATCACGTCACATTTATCCGATCGAATTCCATTTGCCACAGATCAGCCCATCTCATCAACCCATCCATCGCAGACTATCCTCCTCACGATTTACCCACCAGTTTTGTTTCATCTGCAAACTTACTCAACTCTCCTATATTCAAACTTAAACCAATATAAACCAAAAAAAGGAAGGGCCCCAACACTGACCCCTGTAGGATCCCACCGGATACAGATTTCCACTCAGAAAAACACCCCCTAAACATCACCTTCTGCTCCTTCTCACTCGGCCAATTGTAGAATCAATGTACCAAGTTTCCTTGGATCCCATGGACTCCTATTTTTGCTATCTGTCTCCCATTTGGGACCTAATCAAATGTCTTGCTGAAGTCCAAGTATATCAAAGCAGTGCCCTCATTTATACACTGGTCATCACTTCTGAAAATTCAATCAAGTTGCTCAGACGTTATCTTCGCTTAACAAAATCATGTGCTGCTTTCAAAATGCATCACCTTACATTCATCAGGGTTAAATTCCACCTACGTACAGAAGATAATTATAGCTCCAGAACACTCCACAGTCAAATCACTGCTCCAAGTGACCTGGTGTCATCATAACATAGTTCATTCTTCATAGATTTCATAGCTACTGTTCAAATAAAGATACAGTAGCTTTATCGCTCCATTGTGCTGGAACATTAGCTCCAAATAAGGAAACATGGAAGAAAATTTTTTAAAAACATGAAATTGCTGAAAAATTGAGCACAATTTTAAAGAGCATCTTTAAAACTTTTCTTTAACTATTGAACATCAAAGTACAGTGCAAATCACCTGATCCTCTGCCACTAATCTAAGGAAAACTCAAACCAGACTCAAAACATTAAATCGGTTTCTCTCCCCATTGATGATGTCAGACCTACTGAGTTTCTTCAGCATCTTCTATGTTTGTTTCAGATTTCCAGCATCTGCAGCATTTTCAAAGATAATAGGGAAATGGAAAACTGAGGACAACTGAGCAGACTCAAACCTTTGACATTACAACACAAACATGTGCTTCATTTTTTCTATGACAGACCCAGCTCGTCTGTTCATTTCAACTGAAACAGTAGTCTAAGCAAAAGGTGAAATAAAATTTTAATTAATTGAGTATTGTAGAGTAAAGTGCTGACACTTTCCTTTGTAAATAGGAAGGAGTATAGGTGATGATGTGATGGATCACACGATAATATACAGGCGCTGAGCCCAAGCGTACCTAATTATTAGAATGTGATCAACAGTTGCTTTGAAAATGTCTTGATCTCCAACATATTGTCCATAGTCATTTAATGTGCCAAACTTCCTCTAAGTCACACATAATAACAATTGATGTATATTACCAAAAATTGTTGTTGATAATATCTCAATTATTAGAAGCAGATAATATATCTGTTTTGCCAATTGGTCTCAAGAGAGTAATAAAATAGAACAAATTTGGAAATAGCTATGATCACAGACAATATGCTACTTCAGTTAGATATATGGATCTATGATATCATTTTATCATGCTCCCTATATTAAAATATTTGTTAATATAGGCTTCTTTTCTCAACAAAAACACATTTCTTGAAGTTGCTCTGTTCTCATATGAAGTTGCTCCATTACGATGCATGCAGCAAGATGTCTTGAGTTATTGACAGGAGGTAGACTACATCCACGTGCAATGAATGTTTACAGGCTTTATTAAATCTATAAACTATACACAGAAGTTAATAAGTGAGAATAGCTCCAGAACTCTCCACAGTCAAGTCACTGTTGCAAGTGGTCTGGTGTCATCATGATGTAATTCATTGCACACAGATTTTGTAGCAACTAATAAAATAAAGGTATGGTTAACACATCATTCCACAGTGCTGGAACATTAGCTCCGAATAAGGAAAAAGGGAATAAAATAAAATAAACCATGGAATTGCTGAAAGATTGAGCACAATTTTAAAGAGCATCTTTAAATCTTTTCTGCAAATATTGAACATCAAATAACAGTGCAAATCACCTCATAGATAATTGGAACAAGCTATGTATTAACGTGTGTAAAGTAAAACGTTGCAAGGTCTTGACTCTTTTTACTTGATTGCTCAATCTAACCCACTCCACTATCGCTCTCAGCTTATTATTGCATAGTGCATGCAGCGCAGAAAAAAGATATTCAAGGCATTTGGCCTGATGTTAGAGTTTCAGGCATGGAGATCCAGTATAATTTGCACAGGAGTTTCCAGCTCATTCCACAGGTTATGTTTTTTAGAGCAATACACTCAAAACTCAGCCAAACCAGCACAAAATATCATGGAATTTCAAGCTCACATGATATCCAGTACAAGCGATGTTGCAATGTTTTATTTTGAAAATTAGGGCAAAATATGGCACATATTTTGCGAGAAGCCAGTCCTACCCATAAAAGTCATAGACCAAATTAATCTCCTTTTGCAGGCTTCAAGACTTTTAAAATACATTTTTATTTAAGAGCAAGGACACAATAAAAATAAATAACTATAAAGAAACAGTTACTTAAAATTAGGTTACTCACAAGTGGAAGATGAGCACTCCTAATAAAATCGCTCATTTGCACAGTCAACCCACTTCTAATTATTATAATTAAAGCATATTATTACTCTTAAATATATCCGGTAACATTTGGGGTTTTGTGAGGCAATGGTAATATCCCTATCTCTGAGCCAGAGGCTTACATTCAAGCCCCATTGATCCTAGAGCAGTGTCAGTACATGACTGGTTAACAATATCTATCAAGGAATGTTAAGTGCAAAGCAACAATTATCTTCCAAAATTCTGGATGAGTGGACAGTTTCATGGGTGACGTCATGTGTGATAAAGAAAACGTTGGAGCTGTAACATTAATTCAGAACCTATTTTCAGTTGCTCGGTTATTAATCATGCACAAAGAAAAAATGTTCCTCAACATACTAGGAGTTTCATCTAATCATTGAATGCATACAATGTGCAAGCAGGCTATCTGCCCCATTGAATTCACACCCACCCTCCAAAGAACATCCCACCCAGACACACCCTGCTACTCGATTCTTGTGACCATGCACTTCTCATGATCAATCCACCTAACCTGCACAGAGTTATAGATTCATACAGCACAGAAACAGACCCTTCAGTCCAACCAGTGCATGCCAAAGAAAAACCCAACTAAAATAGTCCCAAATGCCTGTTCCTGTTCCATATCCCTCCAAACCTTAGCTATTTGTGTATTTATACAAAGGTCTTTTAAGCATTGCAGTTGTACTCACATCCACTACTTCCTCAGGAAGTTCATTCTACACATTAACCACCCTCTGTATAAAAAAACTTGCCCATGCTTTTTTTTAAATATCTCCCCTTTTGCCTTAAAAATGTGTGTTCTAATATTGAAATCCCCCATCCGAAGGAAAAGGCAACTACCAGACGCAAACAGAACGTGCAATCTCCACACAGACAGTCGCATGAGGGTAGCATCAAACCCAAGACCCTCACATTGTGAGGCAGCAGTGCTAACTACTGAGCCACCACGCCACTCCCAAAGTTTACACAAATACTATGAGGAGCCGAAAGATTGTTCTTTAGGTACGAATGTTGTTGTGAATTTTCTTCATGGTTTTCCTGACTATTCTGTATTCATTGTTTCCTGGAGAACAAAGTGTTTAAATGTGTTTTGCACTGATCAGCAAAATGTTCAATTGCCGTTGATTTCTGTAGCATTTAATTGCCCGCCCTTAGAGAAATAACTGGAAATAAATTAACATCTCAAAGCAATTAATCTTGACCAATTGTTACACATGGACTTGCTAAGAAAAGTAGGTATCGTCATGGTGGTATTGAATTCACAATATTGTTTGATTTCCCAACTTGTCATTGCTCTCCAAGTGTAAGAATTGGCTCAGAATGAAGGGGCTGAAGCAGTTAACAAGATGTTGAATCACATGTACAACTGGATCACCATATTTTCTTCTGTTTCTGTTTGAGCAACATTGTCAGATTCTCTCTTTACGCAGTTGAAATCAGGATCTCACCTCAGTGAGAAGAAAGTGAGGACTGCAGATGCTGGAGATCAGAGCTGAAAATGTGTTGCTGGAAAAGCGCAGCAGGTCAGGCAGCAACCAAGGAGCAGGAGAATCGACGTTTCGGGCATGAGCCCTTCTTCAGGAATGAGGAAAGTGTGTCCAGCAGGCTAAGATAAAAGGTAGGGAGGAGGGACTTGGGGGAGGGGCGTCGGAAATGTGATAGGTGGAAAGAGGTCAAGGTGAGGGTGATAGGTCAGACTGGGGTGGGGGCGGAGAGGTCGGGAAGAAGATTGCAGGTTAGGAAGGCGGTGCTGAATTCGATGGATTTGACTGGGACAAGGTGGGGGGAGGGGAAATGAGCAAAATCACATTTCCCCAGTTTCCTCATTTCCCCTCCCCCCACCTTGTCTCAGTCAAATCCATCGAATTCAGCACCGCCTTCCTAACCTGCACTCTTCTTCCTGACCTCTCCGCCCCCACCCCAGTCTGACCTATCACCCTCACCTTGACCTCCTTCCACCTATCGCATTTCCAATGCCCCTCCCCCAAGTCCCTCCTCCCTACCTTTTATCTTAGCCTGCTGGACACACTTTCCTCATTCCTGAAGAAGGGCTCATGCCCGAAATGTTGATTCTCCTGCTCCTTGGATGCTGCCTGATCTGCTGCACTTTTCCAGCAACACATTTTCAGCTCTCACCTCAGTGAGAATCATTTTACACTCGTGTTCTTTTCACCTCAAGTTTTCTTTGGTTTGCTTTCATCTAAATTCAAGATTTAGCACTGCTGCCTCACAGCACCAGGGTCCCAGGTTGAATGCCAGCCTCAGGTGACTGTCTGTGTGGAGTTTGCATGTTCTCCCCGTGTCTGCATGGGTTTCCTCCGGGTGCTCCGGTTTCCTCCCATAGTTGAAAGATGTGCAGGTCAGGTAAATTGGCCATGCTAAATTGCCCTTAGTGTTAGATGCATTAGTCAGAGGGACATGGGTCTGGGTGGGTTACTCTTCGGAGGTTCAGTGTGAACTGGTTAGGCCGAAGGGCCTGTTTCCACACTGTAGGGAATCTAATCATAAACTGAAAATATTTAAAGACCACAACATCTCATATTTTGAACTGCCCCATTTAAGTTCAAATAGCAGAAGCAATGTTGTGCTGTCTTTTAAACTAAGTTTGGGAAAAACAAAAATTTGTGTGAAAAAGAATTATGTGCTTTCAAATGGCATATTTTGCAGAAAAAAGAGATTTCTGAAAAATAACTTCAAAAGCAAATGAGGACTGTTTCCATGTCACTTGTACAATCTAAAAAGAGGCACAACAAATGTTTCACAGCAATGATGACTGCACAGATTGAAATTGGCAGGGATGATGTTTCAGTATCACAGAGGCATGGCTGCAAGTGATTCAGGCTGAGAGCTAAATAGCCAAGGATACACATTTAACAAAAAGAAAGGCACATGGGCAGAGGTGACAGGTAATCTTATTGGTTAGAAATGAAAATAAGTCAATAATGAAGTGATACAGAGTCGGAAGGCGTAGAACCTTTATGGGTAGAGTTGAGGAACCGCAAAGGAGAAAAAGACCCTGTTGGAACTTATGTACATGCCTCCTATCAGTGCTGAAATCAAGAATTAGGAGAATCGACGTTTCAGGCATAAGCCCTTCTTCAGGAATGAGGAAAGTGTGTCCAGCAGGCTAAGATAAAAGGTAGGGAGGAGGGACTTGGGGGAGGGGAGTTGGAAATGCGATAGGTGGAAGGAGGTCAAGGTGAGGGTGATAGGTCGGAGTGGGGTGGGGGCGGAGAGGTCAGGAAGAAGATTGCAGGTTAGGAAGGCGGTGCTGAGTTCGAGTATCAAGGAACAGGAGAATCGACGTTTCGGGCATAAGCCCTTATCAAGGAACAGGAGAATCGACGTTTTTCTCCTCCCTAGCTCATTGTGCATCATCAAACCTGTTCCCTTAGTAGGTCTACCGCAAGCTGTTCCAAAAGGAAATCTTGTGGACATTCCACGAATTCCTTTTCTCGGGATGTGCTGCTGATCTGAATTTCCTAGTCCACCTGCATATCAAAGTCTCCCGTGATGGTTGTAATAGTGCTTTTCTTATATGTCTTTTCTATCACTTGATTTATTTTCTGCCCCACATCTTGCCCACTGATAGGAGGAGAAAGTGAGGACTGCAGATGCTGGAGATCAGAGTCGAAAGTGTGGTGCTGGAAAGACACAGCAGGTCAGGCAGCATCCAAGGAGCAGGAGAATCGACGTTTCGGGCATAAGCCCTTCATCATAAATGACCCGTAATGAGGTAGACTTGATTAGGGAACTAAATATGAAGGATGGTTGAGGGAGAAGTGACCATAATGTGATCAAACTCACCCTGTAGTTTGAGAGGAAAAAGGTGGAATCAGACGTAACAACATTGCAATTGAGTAAAGGTAACTACAAAGACATGAGGGAGGAGCTGTCCAGAATTGATTGGAAGAGGAGCCTAGTAGGAAAGATGGTGGAGCAGCAGTGGAAAGAATTTCTGGGGTTAAAACAGAAGGCACAACAGAAATTCATCCTGAGGATGAAGAACCATAGCAAGGGGAAGATGAAATAAGCATGGCTGACAAGGGAAGCCAGGGAAAGCAAATAAAAATCAAAAGAAAAAGCATACAGTGTGGTGAAGACTAATGGGAAGCTGGAGGATTGGAACCTTTTAAAAAGACAGTTGAGGATAACAAAAACAAAACAATAAAGGGTATAAGAGTATGAGAGTATGCTAGCTAGTAATATAAAAGAAGTTTGAAAGAGCTTTTTTGAGATATAAGAAAATGAAAGAGATAAGAATGGACATTTGACTGCTGGAAAATTAGCCTGGAGAAGTAGTAATGGGGAACAAAGAAATGGTGGATGAACTGAATAGACACTTTGTATCAATCTTCATAGTGGAAGACACCAGCAGCTCACCAGAACTTCAAGAGGTCAGAGGCAAAGGTAAGTGCAGTCATCACTGAGGAGAAGGTGTTGGAAAGCCAAAAGGTCTGAAGACAGATAAATAAGCAGGACCAGATGGACTATACCCCAGAGTTCTGAAGGAGATAACTGAGGAGATTTTGGAGGCATTGGTGGTGATCTTTCAGTTACTTGGGAGTGCTTGGCAAAATAGGGCTGAGTCAGAATGGCTTCTTCAAGGGGAGATCATGTCTGATAAGTGTGTTAAAATTCTTTGAGGTAGTAATAAGCAAGTTCGACAAAAGAGAGCCAGTGGACATGATCTATTTGGATTTCCAAAGATCTTTGACAATGTGCCACACAGAAGGCTGCTGCATAAAAAAGAGCTGATGGTGTTAGTGACAATGTGGTAGCATGGAGAGAGGATTGGCTGACTGGCAGAAGGCAGAGAGTAGGGATAAAATGGTCTATTTTAGGATAGTAGCCAGTAACTAGTGGAGCTCCACAGGAGTCAGTGTTGGGATCATAGTTATACATCTTATACATTAATAATGTGGATATAAGGAACTGAGAGCTTTGTTGCTAAGTTTGCAGATAACACAAAGATAGGTGGAGGGACATGTGGTTTTGACAAAGTGGGAAGGCTGCAGAAGGATTTGAACATAATAAATGAGTAGGTAATGAAATATCAGATGGCATGCAATGTGGGAAAGTGTAGTTTTGAAAGATGGGGGGGGATCTGATTGAAACTTACAGAATGCTGAGAGGCCTGGATAGAGTGAATGTGGAGAAGATGTTTCCACTGTTAGGAAAGACCCATCACTTGAGGGCACAGCCTCAGAGCGAAGGGACAACCATTTAGAACTGAGATGATGAAGAATTTCTTTAGCAAAGGTAGTTAATCTAGAGAATTCATTTCCGCAGAGGGATGTGGAGGCTAAGTCATTGAGTGTATTTAAGACAGAGATAGATAGGTTCTGAATTAGTAAGGGGATCAAAGGTTATGGGGAGAATGCAAGAAAGTGGAGTTTGAAAACTTGTTAGCCATGATCAACGATGGAGCAGGCTCAATGGCCACATGGTCTAATTCTGCTCTTATATCTTGTGGTCTTATGGAGCAGAAAATCAATTTTTTAGGCGGCATTGGCTGAAGAATCAATATTAAAGCTACCAGAACACTCAAATCAAAAACAGATGTTGCTGGAGAAACCCAGCAGATTGAGCAGAATCTGTGGAAAGAGGAACAGAGTTAATATTTTGTGTCCAGGGATCTTTGTTCAGAACTAACCTGGTTGTTCTTCAAGCAGTGCCATAGATTGTTTATTCCCCTAACATCCATCTGAGGGGACAAATGGAATCTTGCCTTAATATCTCATCCATAAGCCATCTCAACTGAATCCCCAATTACTGAGTTTTGTGAGCATAGATTATTTCATTAATTCTCTGAGCTGAAGCTTGAACCCATGATTATTTGATTTAAAGTGAGCATGCTATTATCGAACTAAATCTGACACCAATTACAAGATATATAATTGTGTCATGCATTGCTTACACAGGAGGAGGCTGAGATGGTTCATCCACTTGGTACTTCTGGCTGAGGAATCCTGGGAATGCTTCCACTTCAGTTTTTGCACTGATGTGTTGGCCTTTTCCACCATGGAGGATGGGGATATTTGTGGAACCTCTTCCTCCAGATTGTTGTTTAATTGTCCATCACCATTCATGACTGGATGTCGCGTGATGGCACAGCTTAGGTCTGATCCATTTGTTGTGGGATTACTTAGCTCTGACTATCACTCACTGTTTGGCCCATAGGTAGTCCTGTTTTGTAACTTCACCAAGTTGACTTCTCATTTTTTGATGTGCCTGGTGCTGCTCCTGGCATGCCCCCCCACCTCTGCACTCTCCACTGAACCAGAGTTGATTTCCTGAATTGATGGTAATGTTTGAGTGGAGGATATGCCAGACCATGAGATTACAGATTGTGCTGCAGTACAATTCCACTGCTTTTGATGGCCCATAGAGCCTCATGGATGCCTAGCCCTGAGTTGCTAGATCAAGGCTGGAATTGAATCCGGGTTCCTGGTGCTGTAGGGCAGCATTGCTAACCACTGAGTCTTGATACCATCTTGAGATGGACATTGCTTGGCATTTGCACAGCGAAAATGTTACTTGCTACTTGTCAGCCCAAACCTGGGTATCCTCTAAGTCCTATTGCATTTGTGCATGAACAGGTCCCAGTATCTGAAGTGTTGCAAATAATTTTGAACATTGTGTAGTGGTCAGTGAGCATGCCCACTCCTAAACTCATGAGGTATGTGATGTGTGATCTAAGTTGCAACAAATTTGTAAACTTCCCACACTTTCAGTCTGAATTACTACACCATTTAAAATTTTACCATTGGACCAATTTTTCTTTTAAGTTTTGACTTATGCAATCTCTAAGATCTGTTCATGGATCAAACTTAGAATCGAGACCACTGCCACAGACCATTGTCTTGTGATACAACCTGTACATTGTCTCGAAGCTACAGTTATATTTTTCCCCATTCCAGTCTTTCTTTTACTAAATCTTAATTGTTCTGTCATTCTTTGGACTAAACTTTGGTGTTAATCTCATGACAATAGTCTTCCTCTCATGTATTCATCAAACCTTCAGTTCGCACCCAAGAATTTTTAAAGATTCATTCACGGGATGAGGGCATCACTAACTCAGCCAGCATTTGCCACCCATCGCCAATTGCCCAGAGGGCAGTTAAGAGTCAACCACTTTGCTGTGGGTCTGGAGTCACTTGGATGCCAGACCAGATATGGATGGCAGTATTTCCTTCCCTAAAGGAGACTAGTGAATCGGATAGGTTTTTTGCCAACAATCATCAATGGATTCTTGGTCATCATTTAGAATCTTAATACCAGATTTTTTATTGAATTCAAATTCCACCAGCAATCATGGTGGGCTTCGAACCTGGGTCACAGAACATTACCTTGGTGTTTGGATTAACTCAGTGATAATAACACTTGGCCCTTCACCTTCACAGCATCAATCACTATTGTGAGAGTAGGGAACTTAGTGCTCAGATCCCATTCAGATCATCATGAATGGTGAGGCTAAAGCAAATCTCAAGACCACCACCACTACTCTCCATGTTGTATATTCTACCACCAGTATCTTCTAGATGTACATGTTTTCCAAGGCCCATAGGTTGGATGAGGATGGCCACTTTCTGGTCTAACTGGAAGAGTATCCTGTTGTAAACAAGATATAGTTGATTGCATCTCTGCAACTATTTATGTGTTTCAAGGAAATGATATTTATCATTCCAGAGACTGTTGAGAGGACCTGGGCTCAAGTCTAACTCTTACCTGACCCTTAGTTATTTTCACCTTTGATCTCATAGCATTTGCACATTAGGAAGAACCTATGGCTATCAATCTGTCTTAATTATTTCAAATTCATATGTAGTATTTGTTGTGAAACAGAACGTCTGACTTATGTTTAACTTGGACAGCCTATTCTATCTGCAGACCTCCGTCAGCTGGATGGAAAACAGCAGAGGCACCCCACATACCCCCAGCATAAACGGGACAGAAAAAGTACACCAGGATACATTTGATGTTAAGCCATTCTGACATATATAAATTCATACGGTCCCTACCCGCTCTACTTAAATACCTTCAATTTCTGCATAACCCTCTATGTTTAAATGGGAAACCAAGACAGGAGGCATATTTTCAGTAATTTTCAGCGTAATGAAGGGTTCATTTTTCAGTCTCTAACCTTTTGATTTCTGCTCAGAAGATGGGATTAAAATCAACCTCTTCATGCTTGTAAACACATGTTCTTTATTAAGAAGGATTTGACAAGTAAATCCTTTTGCAAATGGGTAGCAGATCAAAAGTCCACGCTGATCCCAGAAGTAAGTCCTCATCAATGGAACTGACATTGGGCTTTCAATATACAGATGTCAATGTTAGGAAATAACTTATGAGTTTTACTTCTGCTTCCTTTTTAATATTCAACTCAATAATTCATTAAAATAGTAAAAAAGAAACCCTACCAGATTTATGTCTGGCATCACAAGTTAAATGGTCGGTACCATGTTAGGTTTCTGGGATATTCATTTCTCTGAGCTAATGCCCCCATTCAAAACTTATTGCCATTTCTAGATCTTCAAATGAAAATAAACTATTAAATAAATCGATGAAAGTTAAGGTGAAAGGTGTAAATGCACAATCCTGAGAGTTCCGCAGTGATTTGCCCAGAATGGCTCTTAATCTATGAAGTGTCAACTACAGCCTCTGAGCAATGAAATAATTCATGAGTTTTTTTTTATAACACCATTTTCCCTCAATCCTTCAGCACTTCTTGTACTTGGCATAGTTTGTTTCAGGTTGCATTTATTTGGAGCAAAATTCAAAGTCATTTTGATGTACAAGTGAGATGGACTTTAGTGTAGCTCCATTTTAAGGAAAGGACGTGTGCATTTAAATACTTTTGCAAAAGGGCTTAGTCATTTAGAATCATCTGTTTTTAATTACCACATCAACAAAATGTAAATTTCTGGTTCAGGCAAAAAGTTTATACAATTATGGATTTCACTGGTTAGTGCACAAGAACAACTTGAAGAGACGGCTTATCTCCTCCAATAATTGTTTGAAATGGGTTCGATTTGAAAAAGGAAGGCATTGATGGCACTTCTTCTGTTAAATATGTGACATGCTGAAGGAGATACAGGACCTCGTACATGACGAAGAATACTTATGTAAGGGATTATTAGACAAAGGAAAGTCAGGTTTATTTATTTGCAGCAATTACCTCTTTAGTTGCATCAATGAACCAAACAGTGAGTGACTGCATACATTCTAACATCCCTCTTCCTACTTAAAATTATTTTCTCTCATCTCATCCCCAGTCTTTTAGCTTTACAATTTGATCAAGGACAGTTAAGGTCAACAACTTCTTAAAGATATAAAGCATGCCTAGATCATTCTGATCTCTTCTATAACTTTTTAAATGTTGTGACCATATCATGTATACAAAGCTCTCTAAAGCCCATGGCTCATTTATCAAACCATTCTCACAATTTGTTACACATGAAAGAGAAGCGATTTGAGAGAAATGGCACCCAACCAATTTCTAATCCTGTCAACATGTGAAAATTATAAATGAGGCAAACTACAATCGTGTGTCCAATTGGATTAAGCACAGATAAACATTTAATGACCTGGACAGGAAAGTCAACTGCCACACGGGCAGAAGGAATATAATGTTAATGACAGTAAAAAACAAAATGACAGAAGAAGATGCATTTTTGCAATCACTTTCTTCCTATTTCCTATTTCTTTTATAGGATGTGGGTGTCAGAAGTGATTTTTTTGTCCATTCTTTTGTCCTTAAACTGAGTGGCATGCCAGGCTATATCAGTAGGCAGCTGGAATCCAACCACCTTACTATTGAAAGTGTCGTAGTGACCAGACTGAATAAGGATGACAGATTTAATTCCCAAAAGGGCATTAATGATAAATAAACTAGATGGGATTTTAGAACATGTGATAATAGTGGTCATGGGTCACCATTGCTGAAACCAGCTTCAATTCCAAATTCTGCATTATTTGTGGGCAGCACAGTCGCACAGTGGTTAGCACTGCTGCCTCACAGCGCCAGAGACCTGGGTTCAATTCCCGCCTCAGGCGACTGACTGTGTGGAGTTTGCACATTCTCCCCGTGTCTGCGTGGGTTTCCTCCGGGTGCTCCGGTTTCTTCCCACAGTCCAAAGATGTGCTGGTCAGGTGAATTGACCATGCTAAATTGCCCATAGTGTTAGGTAAAAAGGGGTACATTTAGGGGTATGGGTGGGTTGCGCTTCGGCGGGTCGGTGTGGACTTGTTGGGCCCAAGGGCCTGTTTCCACACTGTAAGTAATCTAATCTAATCTAATAGTCCATTTTTGGGTTAGTATGTCAGTAATATTTTGTGTCAAAGATCACAATATGGGGAGATAACTAGCATATACCTACTTCTTTAAACATATATGATATCCTGCAAACTTCTCTTCAATAGTAATGACAGGATTGTTCCACAAAGAACTGGTATCAACTTGATTGGCTGAATAACTTCTTTCTGTGGGGTAATGACTTCATCGTTTATCTGTTCTGGATGACAACTGTCTAAAAAGTGTACTTTGTTACCTGACCATTCAACAAGTGTTATGTGACTATTTAACAAGTGTGCTGTACACTTATTAAACAAAGACTGTGTGTTGTGTGACTAAGTTTGATTCGTGCATCATTCTGTGACTATTTAACACTGATACCTGGTTTAGTTAACATTACTGTGATTGAGTTTAACAAATGCACTACTCAATGTCTTATTTAACAAGATGTTTTGTGCTCTGTGACTATTGATGTGTCAATGCCCGTGTGACCTTTATTTGAATCTGTGCTATTGTGTGACTGCATTTAACACAAGTATTTTAACACGCATGTGATTTGTGGCTATTGTTGTAACTGTATCACGTCGAAGAGTGTAGCACTGGAAAAGCACAGTCGGTCAGGCAGCATCTGCGGAGCAGGTGAGTCGAAGGTTTGAGCATAAGCTCTTCATCAGGAATCTCATAACTTTCTCCCATAACTGTATTGTGTGACTATTTCACAAGTGGTGTTGTGAAATTAGTATTGTGGTGCATTGCAATAATTTTGACTAGTAAATTGCATTATTGGAAGTGTAGTCAGAAGATATTCCTCAATGGTGACATAACATGTCCCAATAATGTATGCATGCATCTATTCTCAACTGTATTTTCATGATAACTTGAGAATCCTCAAAAGAAGAATGATGGCAAACGAGAACAGTATTTCAGGATAAAAGTGTTCTATGATATTCTTAGGGAAGGTTAGCAGTTCATGTCTGAATTGTTACAAGCAACCGCAATTTTTATTACAAATAAATGTAAAACTAGCCAAAGGTAAACGCTACTCGAAAATCTGCTTAAGCTTTATGGTCCTTTGTGCAACATGATGAAACTGCCCATGGTGAACAGGCCAATAGAAGGTCTATCACTTCCCTCATTACTTCTGTTAATGGCTTGTGCTAAAAGTAATGAGTAGTCGCATCAGTAATCTTGGCTCTTCCACTTACTTCTGCTCAGTTCACAAACATATTCAATGTATAATTTATTCCTGATGGAATACGAGAACGCTTATCAATTGTACAAGTTTAATCTTGTTGGTATTTATTTGTGGAATGCACAAGGTATAAAACTTCCTGGCAGTCAACCAACAAATGGATATCTATAATGATCATGAATCTTGCTTTTAAAAAAAGCATAAATTGATCAAGAAACTCAGTAGGTCTGGCAGCATCTGTCAAGAGATGAACAGGGTGAATGTTTTGAGCCCTGTGACCCATCATGAGAACTGTAACCCAATGGAAAAGGGTGATATTTATGCTGATGACTGGGCAAGAAAAAAACAGAATGCATGGAGATGATGTCAAGAGAGATAGAAAGAGAGATAAAAAGAGGGACAAACAAAGGGGTTGCAGCTGATAAGCTGAGAGGGAGATAAATGCTGAGTAGGGTGTTAATGAGAAGTATGTAAGGTTGAAAATGGGGCGGGGGTGGGTGTTCCCATTTTCACATTGTTAAGCTCAGTGTTGAGTCTAACAGGGAGTAAGGTGCTGTTCCTCCAACTTGTGTTGAGCTTTTCTTGAGCACTACAGCAAGCCTTAAACCAAAATATTGAAACGGGAACATGGTGATATTGAAGGGGCAGGCAACTGGAATCTTGGAGTCATTTGTTAGAGACAGAGTGGAGGTGTTCTGCAAAGTGGTCACCGTCTGCATTTCGTAAGAGTATGAGAACTATGAGCAGTAGTAAACAACTCAGACCCTCGAGCCTGGTCCACATTTTGATTAAAGTGTGGTTGATCTCATCTTGGCCTCCACTCCTCTTTCCTGCCCATTTTTCTCAATTCTTCACAGGAAACCAGAATTTGAGCAACAAAGACAAAAGACTAGGCTGAATGAAGCACAGGTAAATCTCTGTTTCTCCTGGAAGGTGTGTCTGAGGAGGGAGGAGATAATTGGGCAGGTATTGCACCTTTTCTGATTAAATGGGAAAGTGCCATAGGATGTGAGGAAGAGTTGGGAAGAGAGGTAGAGTGACCAGGGTGTCCCAGAGGGAACAGTTCCTATAGAATGCCAACAAGAGAGGTGAGGGCAAACAGTTCCTATAGAATGCCAACAAGAGAGGTGAGGGCAATGCATCTGGTGGTGGTATCTGACTGAAGGTCGTGGAAATGATGGATCGTGATCCTTCGGATGTAGAGGCCGGAAGATGAGTGCAATGGGGACCCTATAATTATCGTGGGAGAACAGGAAAGAGTATGCGTAGACGTCCGGAAACCCTGCTTTTTTTGGAATATTATTCATTTTAAAGATGGACAGTTAAATGCTAACTACAATAAACACCAAAATGACCTCAGAATAAATAAGCACACTCGTAACAAAAACCTAATAGTGCAACAGATACTAAAATAGCTGTTATAGAACCTTAATCTGATTTTCATATTTTGCAATAGAATTGTAGAGTCAGACCCGTAATTAACCAACATCTATTAAAGTGGTTAACAATTGCCAATGACAATAAAGTATCTTGATGTTGACTGAGAGATAAACATAGATCGGACACAAAAAAACATTGCTTTTCTTCAAATCAGTGGCATATGACATTAATCAATCATTGTGGTGATTATTCAGGGAAATATTTACATGTGGCTGCTAATATACTTTTAACAGAAGAATGTAAGTTTATAATACAAAAGAAAACAAAGAAACAAAACAAGAGTTTGGAAAACTCATCGTAAGCAACAAATACAAAGATGCAATCCTTTTTCACAGCAATATCCTTTCTTATTCAACCGACAAAGTCACAAGCAATGTCCCTTCAACAGAGCAACGCTCTGAAAGCTTGTACTTCCAAATAAACCTGTTGGACTATAACCTGGTGTCGTGTCACTTTTAACTTTGCCCACCCCTGTCCAACACCGGCACCTTCACATCATAACAAATTTCTGGACCTTCACCAGATGTTATTTTCTTCATTGCCAAGTCTTCCCTGAGAAACAGACATAAGTTAACTCAAATATGTTTCCTCCTTGAACTCTAAGGAAATCTTAGGGTTTTTCTCAGCTACTTTGAGGATTCTAAGGAGTTTAATTAGATCATCTGAAAAAAACCTGCTTCTGGTCTCTTGACACTTAGTTCTCTGGATTGTAGAAACTCAACATAGTAAACACTCCAGCAATTATCCTACAGGGTAGCTTGTCTAATCATTTCACTTAAGTCTTTTGACCAACTGCAGAAGAAGAATTAATCTCTGACTCTTAAAAAAAGTCATCTTCACCAAACTGAAAAGCAAAAATCTATTTCCCTCTACTTCAGAATTCAAATTTCCAAATAATAATAGATGATGGATTTTCATCACTGTATCCATATTGCACATCATCTTATACATTGTAACCCAAAGGTTTAACAATGAAACATTCTTGACAGATAACTCGCATTGCCAGTCTTGTACATGCTCATCCCCAACCCTTGTAACCCTGTGCTACACACTTCAATAAGGTGAATATACAGAGAAATAGGCAAAATCAAATTCCAGCTTTATTAATTCAAGTCATGATAGAACTTATCCTGGACACTCAACAACAAACATAGTGTATTTTTCTGATTAGCTGGCTTGTCTGAATTCATGTGGTCAGCTTTAGCTGTTTATGACTGTCTCTGAGGTTGAGATGGTCCGGCAATTTTGTTTTCTGTGTTCAAAGCTGTTGCGAAGGTTGAACTATTTTCCATTCTGCAATTTATTCGTGAGGTGTTCAAGAAAACCAAGCACCACTTTCTACTATTGGGATGCAACACGTAAAACAAAGATTCCTAGCTTTTGAATTGAACATTCTCAAATGTACCTGAGATGAGATAACCCGCTCTGGCTATTTGGCTGTGAAGTAGGCGTTGAGGTTTGATTGTCCTCAAAATGGCTCAGTGAAATTTTGTACCTGAGGTCAATGCCTGCAGCTTTGCTCCAACCAGGGGAATATTTTAAAAGGGACTTAAGGGTCAACTTTTTCACACAGAGGCTGGTTTGGAGTGAGCTGCCAGAGGCAATAGTGGAGGCTGATACAATTACAACATTTAAAAGGCACCTACATGGGTACATGAATAGGAAGGGTTTAGAGGGATATGGGCCAAGTGCTGGCAAATGGGACTAGATTAGGTTAAAATATCTGGTCGGCATGGACAAGTTGGATCGAAGGGTCTATTCCCGTGCTGTGTATCTCTATGACTCAATGACACTGCAAGGGTTACTTTGTTCGAAATGCTTGAACATGACACAACCCGAAATTCTTTCCATGAAGTAAACAAAATTAAAAATCACAAATTGTGACTGGAATACTTCTTGGTAAAACATCCCTAAATGCTCTCCTTTTATGCCATGATTAATGCATTTGAGTCTGAGAGAGTTAAGACTGAGGAGTGCCAGGGGTTGTTTTGTTCAGTTGTCTGGCTGGCTGGTGCATAATACAGAGTGATGCCAACAGCATGAGTTCAATTCCCCTCCCCGCTGAGGTTACCATGAAGGATTCTCCTTCTTTAACCCTCACCTAGTCTCAGGTGTGACCAGTTGTCCCTGTCTATTGAGAGTGCAGTTCTCTGGTCAGGTAGTATGATGGTGACTTTACCTTGACCTCTTCTGAGGAATAAGCAAAAATGTCTATTCCTGATGAAGGGCTTTTGCCCAAAACATTGATTTTCCTGATTCTTGTGTTTCCAGATGTTGCCTGACCTGCTGTGCTTTTCCAGCACCACTCTGATCTAAACTCTCTTTTCTGAGGAGTGTCAATATAAACCAATCACTATGATCATATATGAATTTGTGGTCAAATGGCTTACAATCTAGATGGAGAGAGACACACATCTGCACCTCTGCTAAGTCTCTGCAACACATCTGAGCTGATGTACTCTAGTACAATGACCATTTGGTAAAATTATAAAGGTTTTTTTTCCAAAAAGGCATATGGGAGCAAAAAAGCCTAGGTGTATATGTGCATAAGTCATTTTCTCTATAGTAAATGCAGAGAAAAGAATAACTAACAAAACTTACAGTACGCTAAGATTCATTAATAGGGGAATAGAGTACAAGAGCAGAGAGATTTTGCTTAACATATATAGGACAATAGTAAACCGAGTTTTGCGTAATGTTCTTGGCGCCAAACTTTAGGAAGGATCTGAACATATTGGAGAGAGTGCAGAGGAGGGTTATGAAAATGGTCCCATCGATGAGACAGTTGGGACTGCTTACCTCAGAGAGGAGAAGGACTGAAGGGATATTCGATGGAAGCTTCTGCGGTCACGAGGTTCTCGATTGAGCACACAAGGTGAAACACTCTGCTTGAAGAGGAGCCAAGAACCAAAGGTGCACAGATTTAGAAGGTGTTAGACAAAATGCAAATGCAAGGTGAGAAAAGTCTTTTTCACGCTACAAGTAGGTCGGGTCTGAAATGCCACGTCTAGGGCTATGATAGGAGCCTGAGGCTTACAAAAGGACATCAGGTGATTATTTAAAAAGAAACAAAATTCACTGTGATGGGGAAAAAGTTGGCAGATTGGCACTCAGTCTAAAAGCTCAGAGCCAGAGGGGGCACAATAGGATGAAAAGCCTCCTCCAACATGTAAAACGTTTCTGCTTCTATTATTTTAACATTGAAGGAAATAACCTGCCAATCACACCACAAATATTTGCTTTCCATGGCTTATTGAGCTCAGTGGATCCAATTTTCACTTTCATCAAACTGTATATATTTCAACACAGGTCTCTTCTCTTTCCACATTACCTCCTGTTTTGTTGCTAGGTAACAATAGGGCAACATGACCCCAATAGTTCCTTTACAAAATCTAAAACATCCTCCCTGCTTTTCAATAAAAGCACATGCCTGAAATGGAAAAATTCATGTTTATTTATCTGGCCCAGTCAGAACTGATTGTACAAAAGGAACAAGTAATATGCTGCAGAGGTTCCCTTTGAGATGAATCTGCAGGAGCAAGCAAATAGCTCACAATCTATACAATAGAAACACTTTGACAAAGCATTGGAATCTGGTGAAGTCTTCTTCCTATTCTCAGGGTTTACTTACCGAGAGAAGCAAGACTGAACTCAGTGGTTAGCTCTGCTGCCTCACAGTGCCAGGGACCCAGGTTCAATTCCAGCCTCGGGCAACTGTCTGTGTGAAGTTTGTACATTCTCCCCATATCTCTGCGGGTTTTCTCCCAGTGCTCCGGTTTCCTCCCACAATCCAAAGATGTGCAGGTTCGGTGAATTGGTCTTGCTAAATTGCCCAAGTGTTCAGGTATGTGTAGGTTAAGTACATTAGTCAGGGGTAAAGGTAGATTAATAGGGTAGGGGAATGGGTCTGGATGGGTTACTCTTCAGAGGGTTGGTGTAGGACTGGTTGGGCTGAAGGGACTGTAGGGATTCTATGATTTTATGAACTGAGTCTTATACCAAAACATGCACATGACAACACAAGAACACAAGAATCATAATTATTTACACATTTCTGCCTCTTTGGTATTTAATTCTGGATTCCTTCATTCCTCTTGGCTGCCTTCCATCCTCCCTTGCATGTGGCCTATTCAATATCAAAGCACCATTACCTTGTCCTTGTTGACCTAAATTGGCCCCCAGTCTTCCCGCACAGCAAATTGTGAGTATTAGAGTTATGTACAAGAAGTTGGTGAGGTCTTCTGGAGCATTGTGTGCAATTCTGGTCTCCCTATTATAGGAAGAATATTATTAAACTTTAGAGGGTTCAGAAGAGATTCACTACGATACTGCTAGAAATGGAGAGTTTGAGTTATAAGGAGAGGTTGGATAGGCTGGGACAATTTTCACTCAAGCATTGGAGGTCGGGGGTGATATTGTAGAGGTTTATAAAAGCACAAGGGGAATAGATAGGTGAATGGCAGGTGTGGGAGGGGATTTCAGGACTGGGGGCATATTTTTAAGGTGCGAGGAGAAAGATTTTAAAAAAGGCATGGGGGCAATTTTATTTTTATATAGGGAGTGGCTTGTGTGTGGAATGAATTTCCAGAGGAAGTGATGGATACGGTTACAGTCCCAATGTTTAAAAGACATTTGCATGAGCACATGAATAAAAAATGTTTGGAGGGAGATGGGCCAAATTGAGGCAGATGGGAATGGTTTAGTTTGGGATTATGGTCAGCATGGACTGGTTGGACCGAAGGGTCTCATTCCATGCTGAATGACTCTGACTTTGGTAGCACAGGTGACAGTGAATTGTTTATCTACTATCACGCTTGGATAAATTTAATTGGCTTTGAACAACATCCGTTTGCTTGGCTCTGTGCAGCCCTGAATGCAACTGTGACTCCATGCATAACTTCATGTCCAGACAGGATGTACCAGAGATTGATATCAGTGTTGCCAGCATGTGGAAGGAAGACAGGGAAATACATTCTGCTGACACCATTGACCCTCATATACCCCTTTCGTTTCCCTGGCTTGTGTGTTTAGAAGCGCTGGTGCAAGCAAAGTGGTCAGTGATGACTGGAGCAGGAAGATGTGCAGCACACAGGAAGCTGTGCATTGTGATGGCCAGGGATTAGGCAGCCTGTAGGTCAGTGTCCTGCACAGTGCACATCATTCATTCAGTAAATTTAGGCATTAACGGCTAGGCCAGTGTTAATTACCCATTTTGAATTGCCCACAGGGCAGTTGAGAGTCAACCACATTGCTGTGGGTCTGCAGTTACATGTAGGCCAGATCAAGTAAGGAAGGCATACATCCTTCCCGGAAGGACATTAGTGAATGCGATAGGGTTTTCCTGACAATCAACAGTGGTTTAATGGTCATCAGTAGGTTCTTAATTCCAGATTTCTTTCATTGGTGAATTCAAATTCTGCCATTTGCCATGGCAGGATTCAGACACAGATCCCAGGATCAACCAGTCATAATATCATTTGGCTATTGTCTCCCCAGAATTGTTGCCTTCTTGAGGACTTCACTTCAGTGGGTCTCACAGCCCCTTCCCTCATTAGTACTTCATCCATTCCAGTTGTGGTCATGGCTATTTGCATAGCGTTCACACTTCCATAGTCCCCATCCAACCCACTACATGAGTCTCCACCTTTCCACACCAGCCCCATATGAAGCTGCCAGTATGGTCAAATGTCACAACTCCCTTAAAGCCAGAGTGTTCCTGACAGTGGACAAATTCCCTTTCACACTACCACACTTTTATCCATGCTCTACTGCATTCCCCCACCTTAGAAATACAGTTACTCCCATTCACATCCTCAATTCCTTCCTGCACCAGTTCCCAAATCTCCTGCCCTGCTTGGTATGTGCCTCCATAGATTTTGGAGTATTCTGATAAGATTTTGAGACGTAGTTGTTTGCTTGGTACACTTACGGTGTGTATGCTGCTGGCAAACGGTGCTGGTGTGTGAGATGGATATACCACACTGCCATACAGAAAGTGGTTCATCTCTTTGGCTGGGGATTGCTGATCAGCAAGGCTAGCTCTTTGGGGTTTTTTTGACTGCAATAATTGGCACACTAAGGCAAGGCATGGATATTGTGGGCATGCAGGTAGACACTAAGAGAGCAGCCCTGAGATGTAACTTGGTCGAATCCAAGTGAACTAGGTGTTTGCTCTCATACACAAGTGTTCAGGTAGCAGCCTTTCAATGCTAGTTGTTGGTAGCCCTGCAATATAGCTCTGTGCTTGCTAAATGTACTGCAAGTGGATTGAACAGGTGCAGTGAAGATCATGAGGGATTCGCAGTCCTTGGATGCTAATGCCTGTGGATGACGGGTGTCTGCAACTGATGCCCATAAATCATGCCCTGAGAGGCTATTGCTCAGCATGAAATATGGAGGCTGGTTCCTGTCAGTGGTGAGCTGAGGACACCAGGTACCTGTCCTGACCTCTATGGCGCTAATTCTCAATGCCTAGCTTGTTCAGTGTGTTCGGCAAGATGGGAAGCAGCATTTTAATGAGCTGAGCTGTACAGTTAATAAAGTATTTAACAAGCAACAGTCCCATTTCATGCTAACCTGCTGCTGCCTTGTGAGAAACTTGCTTTTTTACCCAGCAGATGTATAAAAGATTAAGCAAATTGCCCTTGATGCCAGGATGGGCCTCATTAAACTCCTTACACAATTCATAGAATCATAGAGTCATAGAGATGTACAGCACAGAATCAGATCCTTCAGTCCAACCTGTCCATGCTGACCAGATATCCCAACCCAATCTAGTTCCACCTGCCAACATCCGGCCCATTTCCCTCCAAACCCTTCCTATTCATTCCCACGAGTTTGTGTTATTGACCAGACCAAACCCCCTCAAAATATATTAAGATAGCCTAGACCCCAACTTTTCTTTTATTTTTAAAGGCAAATATAAGGCATTATGTTTCAGATGTAATTCAGTTTTTCAAACTACAGCTTGATGCAAAACACATTTTATTCTTACACTATAGTTAAACTACAAACAAAACAATGAAGAGTTGAAATAATTTAACTCTATTGAAAACTTTACAGAATCATAGACTATATAACAACTAAACAGCAACTGTTTCAATCTAGTAACATTTCATAAACACAACCTTGGCAAAAGCAAATTCAGTAAAATCGTTTTCCTCACATGTACTGCTCCAGTCCACGAGACAACTCAGACAGAGAAACAGAGAGCCCAAATATTTTGCTGCAACAGGGAGAGATGTATAGCAGCTTCCAAACCCTAATAGCTACAGAAGGTTAAACTAACATCCTGGTTGTGTGGGAGCTTGACCCCACCCTTCTATTGTCACAACTTTAAAATAAAACCCAAGCCCTTACAAGCTGTTTATTCTATTGGCTGGTGCAGACTGCTCTCACGACCATCTCAACCTTTCTTCATTAAAAAAAAGGACAAAATACACCACTTAAAGCCATAATATTATCATCCATGTTGTTATGACACAATGGTGAACACCCAGAAAAGCTCACCTCACCCCATAATCTGTTAAAGTATGAGTGACAGAGAAGTCCCAAATTCCACTATTTGAAGAAAATAATATCAGGGTATTCCTTAACTTTAAAAGTGAACATTAAGCAACAACTATTCACAACCCCAAGCCCCCTTTCTCTTAACTGCCTATTATCTGCCTCCAACTCTATAACAATGTACTGTTCCAATAAAAAAGATATTAAAATTACGTCAACTTAATTTCAAAACTATACAGTGTCTGCTGTCATCAGAGTCTCTCTACTTCCGGCTGAAGTTCTCCCTGGATTATCTTCTTTCCTTTAACATGGGTATTTTTTTTATCTTTGAGGAGAAAGTGAGGACTGCAGATGCTGGAGATCAGAGCCGGAAATGTGTTGCTGGAAAAGCGCAGCAGGTCAGGCAGCATCCAGGGAACAGGAGAATCGACGTTTCGGGCATAAGCCTGAAGAAGATGACATTCCTGAAGAAGGGCTTATGCCCGAAACGTCGATTCTCCTGTTCCTTGGATGCTGCCTGACCTGCTGCGCTTTTCCAGCAACACATTTCTGGCTCTATTTTTTTTATCTGGAAAGGTACCTTTGATAAAGTCTGTTTGGATCTGTCTCAATGGCAGTTACTCTATCTGACTTTCAAACTGCCTGCCTTTTTTATCACACCAACATTAGCTTGTCTCATTGGTTTGATGTTGGCAAAACAAGAAATTCAAACTTGATTGGATTTTAGTATCCTGGGGTATAATTTAAACTGATTGGTTGAGTGCAAACTTTTGTCAAACCAACAGCCAACTTGGGTATCTATTTCAGAGTCAATTGTTACATATTTTCACTTTTCTAGTACACTCATACTGCTAACTACTCATGTGACAGGTGCTTGTAAGCTCTCAATGCAAAACACCATTCACTCTCTCTAAGGTGGAGTACACACCTTCAACTTCATAACAACGTCATTCAGGATCCTATAACATACCATCAATGTGTTATTTAGTTGTTACATTGAGTGCCATGGTGGTCATTGAACCAAATTTGTCTATAGACAAAGTTAATGACACTAAAGGAAAGAAAAACTATATTACATTGTATAAAAACATTACAACAGTCTTATTAAAAATACCATAAATTATGATTGAACCTCCAACAAATTTAGACACTCATTGAAGGGTCAACCGGTCTCCAATTTAAAGTTCCTCATTCAGCTAACAGATTGTAATTCATTTCTAGAGCTATTGACTTTCCAGCTTCGAATCACTCTCAGAGCAAATGAAAAGCCTATCAGCTTTCAGCAGTTTCCAATTTTTGGGTGTTTCCTGCTAAGCCCTCAAGACCTTTGCCTCCAGCCCTGATGTTTGGGGGACAGCTGAGAGTAACAACATCTTCTTGTTCTGACTGAAACTGCATACACTGTCTTACATCTGGATCATTCCCTCTTTCTGTGCTCATGGACTCCTGTTGCTAGGCAACAGCATTTTGTTTCTCTTCTTCTATTGTTTCCAGTGAACTGAACTATTCACCTTAATGCTTACAACCATAATTTAAACACTTACTAACAAAACTTCAGACAACGAGGCACCATTCTCAGAACTCTAAAAAGGAACCTGAAATGAAAGCAATATTCTTCCTTTCTTAGCACACAAAATGAAGAAATATAAATCAAGCTTCAAACTGTATATAATTCTATTTTAGAACTAATTTTCCTGATAATAATAATATCATGAACCTTCATCAAATGTCATCTTTTTAATATTTGTGATTCAATCTTGACTGATAGGAATTCTCCCTTGCATCTTCCTCCATCTTTCCTGCACCAGTCTAAGGTGGTAATTACTGAATCACTGCAACTTCCCTCCTACAGAAGGCTTGTCAATATACTTCCATTCTTAGTTGCAGGTGATAGTTCGCACCTCGTCATTCATTCTTTTGAAGTTTTCTACTTAATAAGTACTGGACAGGATGGTCATCTCTCACCTCCAGCTTGACTTTACGTTGAATGGTATCTCCAGGGGCTTTCTAAAAGGTGAATGGATACACAATGCATTTTTCTACAAACTTAAGAATGTCAACGTGGAAACCTGAATGAAGAGATTATTTGGAGACACCGGTGTTGGATTGGGGTGTACAACGTTAAATATCACACAACACCGGATTACAGTCCAACAGGTTTACTTGGAAGCACTAGCTTTTGGAGTGCTGCTCCTTCATCCTACCTGACAAAGGAGCAATGCTCCGAAAGCTAGTGATTCCAAATAATCCTGTTGGACTATAACCTGGTGTTATGTGATTTTTAACTAAACAAAGAGATTTTGACATTGCTAGGGACAGTTTATTTGCAGAGACAGAGAAAAAAAAAACACTTTCTCTGCTGAGGTGACCTTATATCAAACATACCAATTCAGAACAGGTATTCTAAAAGATGATGTAATACAGGTTCTGATTTCTTACATACTTTATTCTGTAACTTTCATGTGAAGTGACTTGGGATGTTTTCTTACATTAAAGTGCTGCATAAATTTAAATTGCTGTTGTTGTTGAGCCAAATATAGACATACTGGTAGCTAAGATGCTGGGATTGGAAACAATGTCATTGCCTACAAATTCTCTCGAACGGAGCATCTATCATTACTTCCTGTATCATGTTGTTTCTGTGTTTATGTTAGCTCAGCGTTAGACTTACTTAATACCTTCACAAATTCTTCCCAGGGACTGTTGATCCTCATCATTCTCTGATCAATGATCTGAACATTTCATGGTTAGGTACATGTAGTTTTATTTACCATCCAATGAAAATAACTTTTGTTTCTCAAGAGATTTTACTTGGACACTCCAATAGTGGATCATTTCAAATATAAAAACCCCAGTGAGATCCAGTGATCAATTAGCCAATGCCGATGGTAAAAGTGGGCTGGTTGGTGGGAATACTTGATCAGACAATAATAGTTCTAAAAGCACAGAGAGGCAAGCTCAAGGACAAAGAAATTGAAAAGTGCATCTCAGATTGCGACATGAATATAGCCAATTCCTCTTTATCTAATGGTGCAGATGGCAACAGTAAACATAAGCATACTTTCTACAGTACTCAATGTCCTACTGCCTAACAGTGATCCCCTCATTCTGGTGAAACTGTTAACCTTATAAAATTAACAGTCCCATTGTTATCTCTCAGTTTGACAGCGTACACTGTGAAGGTACAATGACTGCTTCATCAGAGCAATGATTCACCAATAACTGACAAGCACAATTTATGTCATACAATTTGCAAACCCAGAGGAAGGCATAAGGTTTGTGCTGTTTCTCTCATAAAGGTAAACTTGTCATGTACTAGATAGTCAAAGCCCCAAATAAGTTAAATGCTTACTCTGGACCAATAAGGAAAGAATGTCTATGGAGTGGCTATATTCCCTTATGGAAAGATTTGTTGGACTGTCATCATGCTTGAACCTGTCCTGTTTGTATTCAGGTCAAGTAAGCTCTTCAAAGGAATTATTTCCAGTTTGGGAAACAGATACGTAAATATTTCCATTAGTCCACAATATGTACCATTTGAAGAAGTGAATTTTGATTAGCAAAGCAACTGTGTGACACTGCGTGCCTAATGCAATATTGTTTTAATTCTCACCCCCTTAATTTAGTAGCAACCCTATCATACCTCCAGACAATAGTTTTGAATGACATATTCTGGGAAATACATTTTTTTAAATTTAGAAGGCGCTTCTTAGGAGTTCAACTGGAGAAAAATTATCACTGAGCCAAAGGATGAGATATAAGGACAGGTGATCAAATGTTTGACCAAAGAGGTAGGTCTTCAGGAGTGTCTTAATCGAGTAGAGGAATTCAGAGACATTTAAAGGAGGGAATTCCAGTGGTTAGCACCAGAACAGCTGGAGCACTGCTACCATGTTGGAGCTAAAATAAGTGGAAATTCACAAGTTGAAGGAACTCAGACCCCTTAAAAGGATCAAAAACAGAAAATGTTGAAAAAGCTTAGCAGGTCTGGCAGCATCTGTGAAGAGAAATAAGAGATAACGTTTCAGGTCTGGTGACCCTTCCCCTTAGAACGATGAAAGGCCTACAGAGGTTCCAGAAATATCTGTTTTTGATGGATCATGTGGGATTTTAGAGGTGATAAAGGTGCCTGTGGGAAAGATGTTTTAGAGTCTGAGGACTTTTCAAAGTAACTCCTTATTCACATCGTTCTAACTAAGCACTTCCTGGCTTAGCACAACGATCAGGATGATCAATTCTCTCTTTAGAATCATAATCATATAATCTATTTCATCTTCATTTACATAGCTTCCTATGAAAATGTTTCTGAATTAACCCTTTACTGTACATGATAGGAAGAAGTGAGACTATGGAGAATCTATACACCACAGTCTGAATTATTTGAAATCAAGTATTTGAGAACTAGAAACCACTATATGTTAATGAGCATGTGTGAGAAGAGTGAACAAG
The DNA here is from genome assembly GCF_004010195.1 of Chiloscyllium plagiosum. Lineage (NCBI taxonomy): Eukaryota > Metazoa > Chordata > Chondrichthyes > Orectolobiformes > Hemiscylliidae > Chiloscyllium > Chiloscyllium plagiosum. Next base: position 12,379,627 of record NC_057739.1, on the reverse strand, counting down.
GCACAGTGTGATCTCTGACACATGCAGCAATGTTTTGGAAGGCCTCACTTACATTGAGAGAAGACGATGGGAGGCCAGCCAATAGAACATCGCGTTAATGCTGACAATACATTACTTAAGAAAAATAGAAGAAGTCATCCAACGGGAAAAAACTTAAAAAATAAATCTCAGCTACATATTATAAACAATAGTAAACGTCTGGAGACAAATTCAAGACTGTAATTCTATCGTGGGCCTTTGGTGACATTCATAAATCTCCTTCACAGTTCATGACATCTAAAGTGCCAAATTTAATTACTGCATTGTAATTCAATGCCAACCATTTATTATCCTCTGTTTTATTCACAGAGGTATTGTGCATTCCATTTTTATTGGTTGTGTCATTAGAGGTGATTTAATATCCGCTGCTTCCAGCAGAACATCATCCACCATAGGATTCTCCACTCCCTCGAGCCTTGTATGCATTTGTTATGTGCCTGGAAGGGACAGTCTCCTTCTTTCCACAGAGATACAGGCTAGTGAACACTTCCAATCAAGTCAATTCACCATTGATCTTGTTCTAAGTCCTGTGTGGACTTCCTAACAGGTTGATGTTCCTAACAGACAGAAAACAGAATTCACCTTCCTTAAATTTGTTCATTTGACACTCTGTGTGCATGCTAACATTTAACTGGATCAGCAAGTATCCACATTAAAACATTTAATGACCGGTGATATTTGCTGTCTCACAGCTGTCGATAGCAGGTTTGGAATTACTGCAAGCGCTCTCATTTCCAGCAATGACTCGTTTTGATAATATTAAACAATACATTTAAATAATCTACTTAACCCACATGAATTTCTCTGATGAGGTATCTGATGCCTTAAAAATAAGAACCACTAGCAGAAATTAGACTCTGCTTGTCTTCTGGTGTACATTGAAACTTTCAATTCCTAATATAAATTAAATTTAAAAGGTTATGACGCTCTCCTTCAGAATTGTTGTTTCAATTCACATCACATACATAACTTAGCAGGTTTTGAAAAGATTTGTAGTTCAGGTTGAGGTTTTGGATGTAGGTTTGCTCGCTGAGCTGGAAGGTTCATTTCCAGACATTTCATTACCCGACTAAGTTACCTTGTAGGATAACGAAACGTCTGGAAACGAACCTTCCAGCTCAGCGAGCAAACCTACATCCAAATACATAACTCTCCCACCCCAGATCTTGAGCAAACATGGTCTCAAATATTGACAGTGCTCAAGTGGCCACTTAACATACATTTGCCACAGCAATGAATTTGTCAGTTGTTAAAAAATAGAGATTGAACAAATTATAACAGATGGGCAAGTTCTGGCAAATGGAGTTCAATGTGAGAGCATGAAATTGTCTCTTTGGGCAGAACTAAATTAAAAAAAAACATTATTTAAAGGGTGAGTGGCTGAAGAGCTCTGAGAAGCAGAATGATCTGAGTCTCCTACTGCATGAATTCACAGAAGATAACTTTGCAAGTGTAGCATATAATCAGGAAAGATGATAGCATGTTATGTTTTAATCTCATGGAACTGAATTCAACAGTAGGGAGGTTACCCTTCAGGTGTACAGGACACTCATAAGATTGCATCTAGAGCACAGTTTACAATACTGGTCTCCATACTTATGGAAAAATGTTAAGGCATTGGAAGCAGTTCAAAGAAAGTTAACTAGCCTGGAATGAGCAGATTGCATTAGAAGGAATGGGTAGACAGGCCAGGCCTGTACCCTCAGATGGTTTGGAAGAGCCAGAGGTGACTTAATTGAAATATACAAGATCCAAAGGGCACTTGAATTGGTGATTTTGGAAAGGAGTTTCTGCTTGTGGGAGAATTGCGACATAGGTGTCAAAATAAGGTAGAAATAGGAAAAGAAAGTCTCAGAAGATTGGTTGTTTTTGGAATTTCCTTCCTTAAAAGGCAGTGGGTGCAGAATATTTAAATATTATTAAGGCAGAGCGAGATAGATTTTTGCTTACGAAGGAAATGAAACATTATCACGGAAATGCAGGAATGTAGGGTTGAGGTTAAAATCAGGTCAGCTATGATCTTATTGAATAACAGGCTTGAAGGTCTGAGTGACATATTCTTGTGTCTTATTCATACGGTCCTCATTCATTTTGTTGGACTGATCACTTTCTTGATTATTATATTTCTTCCCAACTCTCATAGAATTGCTACAGTACAAAAGCAGGCCATTTAGCCCATTGAGTCCAATTCAACCCTCCAGAGAGCACGCTGCCCAGACCTACCCTATCCCTGTATTTTCCCATGGCTAACCCACCTGCATCCCTGGGCATTATGGGCAATTCACCTAACCTGCATATCTTTGCACTGTGAGAATAAACCAAAGCACTGAGAGGAAACCCATGCAGATATGGGGAGAATGTGAAAACTCCACACAAACGGTTGCTGGAGGGTGGAATTGAACCTAGGTCCCTGCCGCTTGTGAGGCAGCAGTGCTGACCACTGAGCCATCATGCCTCTTCTATCTTTTCTTTCAGCCTGATTTTGAAGATAGCTGAAACCTTCCTCAATTTGACTTGCATTCTCCTCTGTTTTATGATGATATACCTCTGGAAGATATCTCAGATCTGTGAATATGTCATTTCTTATCTAGGACATGTTCGACACTTAGTTGTTTCATGTGCTACACACGTTGCATATCTCTTTTGGCACATTGAGGGTTACCAGGCTAAGCTTTAGCCTCATTGTGACTGAGATTAGTGAGGTATGCGTGCTGTCAATGACCTGGAACTCCAAATTCTCACTCATGTTGATGCAGTGGGCATGTAGAATAATCTGCCCTCTCAATAAGAGTATAGTGCCATCATATAGTCTTAAATTTACTTTTGAACGTTTCAGTTTTGGATCTCCATACTGAGATACTTCGCACAGTTTTGTGAAGATCATGGTGTTGCATTATGTGCCAGTGACTAACATTTTATATTGACTAAATATTCCCCTTCTGCAGTCTCTGCTCTGACAGTCACAAACCACATCTCCCCAATTGACTTGACTGCACCAATCTTTTGTACAGTGTATATTGATTCAGCAGAATCTTCAGCTGCTATCCCTCTAAGGACCCTTTGTACCTGTTAATTGTGTTGCTTTTAGCCATTCATTTGTGTGCAAAATGATCCAGCTTGGTGGAGTAAGACCATTGGTTTCCCCACGATGGACATGCCTCCTTCTGTTTTGCATAAGGCCTTCTGCAGTACTTGCATTGTGCCTTTGTCTGTGATTTAGATTACATTACAGTGTGGAAACAGGCCCTTCAGCCCAACAAGTCCACACCAACCCACCGAAGCGCAATCCACCCATACCCCTACATTTACCCCTTACCTAACACTATGGGCAATTTCGCATGACCAATTCACCTGACCTGCACATCTTTGGACTGTGGGAGGAAACCGGAGCACCCGGAGGAAACCCATGCAGGCACGGGGAGAACGTGCAAACTGCACGCAGTCAGTCGCCTGAGGCGGGAATTGAACCCGGGTGTCTGGCACTGTGAGGCAGCAGTGCTAACCACTGTGCCACCATGCCGCCCACTAATTGTTCTGCCCTTTGAGCCTGGAGTATATGTCAGTGTATTTGAAGACCTGGTGTGTTCTGCTAGCAATACGCTCTTGTTGATTTCTAATTTCAGCTCTTCTGTACAATGCCTTCAGTAGGTGCACTTTTGGATCCTTTATTCCTAATACAATCCTGGATCTAAACCTGCATCCTTTAATTGTACACATTGAGTTTGGCATGAGATGAGCTAATGATGGCATGTATTGATCAATGCACACTCTTGACTTTGTTCCCTAGTATTGAATATGTACCATTCAAATGTGACCTTCACTTGGGTTCAAGCATGTCCTTTGAAGGTCTCAAATTTTCTGCCATGTCTGTTTTTTTCATAATTTTCAAAGAGATTTAGAGTGGAATGGATTTTGAAATCTTCTTCCTAACAGTAATAAAAGTGTAGTGACTTGTTCTGGTTTGTTCAACAAATCTGTTGCTATTGTATTATTCTGCCATGGTAGGATTTCCATGTCTGCCTCAGATATCCTGTAATTTGAACAGGATCTGGTGGGAGAAAAGCTGCAGCTACATTTTCTGAAAGGAGCATTTTCACTGTGATCTTCATTTCTTTTCCTTTTTCAGTGGTTCCTTACAGCTCTGCGACTGTGCTTTATCTCAGCTTTAAACCTCATCATTTCTGATAACATGCTTCGAGTGTGTAGCATAGCATTGTGTTTATCACAAGGGCTGTAGTGAAGTGAACCCTAAGATGTCAGTCTACAGCATGATTCGGAGATGCCGGTGTTGGACTGGGGTGTACAAAGTTAAAAATCACACAACACCAGGTTATAGTCGAACAGGTTTAATTGGAAGCACACGAGCTTTCGGAGCGACGCTCCTTCAGACAATCACCTGATGAAGGAGCGTCGCTCCGAAAGCTCGTGTGCTTCCAATTAAACCTGTTGGATTATAACCTGGTGTTGTGTGATTTTTAACAGTCTACAGAATGCATTGATAACAGTAGAGGTCACATGAGTATGGCAGACTAGGACAGATATTTCGACATAATTGCATTTCAGTGCAGATTGGCAACTATATCTTAAACAGTATGATTCTTCGGGCTTAATGTTCGATAAAGTAACAGCTCTATTAACCTCAATGTGGAAAAGTAAAATTATATAGTACTTTACAAAAATTACTTTGACATGTGAATAAACATTGAATTCACAATATAACTGACAAAGAATCGGATTGTCTAAGTGATGGACTAAGTTTTGCAACATTCTAAACATTTAATTTTAAACATCAATAGTCATGAAAAGCAAGACCTTGTTTTGTAAATCACACATTAAAATGTGTTTAGATGCAATACTAATCAATGGGTCTGAATCAATTCTAAGTGTTTTAATCCCCTATTATTTTGTCATAAATTTTTGTCATTGAATCTGCTGTTGCAACATTGCATTGCTGAAGAAACAACAGTCCATCGACAGTGACACAGTGAGGGCAAGATGTCACTCACGGCAGTAGATGAGATCAATAGAAGGTTTACTCAATCTTACTGAACATAATCATTTACCTGGCAGTTAAGCAGGCATTTCAACAATGACAGCATACTTAAGTACATATGACTGTGAACTTGACAGCAAGTAAACAAGCAAAAATTAATCACGCTGGTGACCCTGACAAGAAAAATCTTTTTGTGTTAAGATTCTGTGCAAGTATTTTCATAGCAAACAGAACCACTGTCACGATTCCCTTCACAATGAATGCAACTTGAAGCAACACTGAAACAGCTCTGAACAAAGTCTCGCTCACATCTGAGCAGCTTAATCCATCACAAAGTCTGCCACAAACGTATATTCCCAACTGAGATTTACTTCAAATTGTCTGCATGGTCTGTGGATTTTAACTGCTTGTTAGCTTTTGCAAAGCAGATGCGATTTTGTTGAATTGGAAGATGGATAACCAGACATAGCTGTAATTAAAGGGGACTGAGACTTGTTCAGCTGTTAACAAAATGATTACCATAGTAATGCATTGCAGTCTAACACTTTTGAATATCAAAGTGCAGTGAAACACAAATTCAAAGAAAGTGGCAAAATAGTTCAGGCATCCGTCCATTTTTACATCCTCTTTATACATCTTTGTGCTTCTTTATCCAGTCACTCAACCATATTTTTGTCTTTTCATGATTTGTCGGTAATCCACAGATAAAGCATTTTCCTATCATTGCTGCCTCCTTGAAAACATTTGCTCCGATTTACAAAATCAGGTCTATCACTTTGAGAGGATTCAAACCCAATGGTCAATCTGACCATTGATACAAATGAAAAGAAAGGGAAAACATCCTGTCTGTATTATCACTTCAGTTAATAGCAGGTGTGAGGATAATTTGCAGATATGGCAAGATTGCACGTTAATCTTCAATTCCCCTCACCCTTAAAAAAAATTTGGTTATTGTAGCTCCCTCAATAAATCCAACACAAAATTTTAGTACGAGTTAGCAGTATAATTGGTTATAGTTAAATGTATAAATAAAAGCAATCTTTCAAGCCAAATGAAAACATAACAAATTAATTTGCCCAGTTAGTAAGGTGTCAGTCCAAGGACCTAATGTGGTTAGGTCAGTCCAATGTGGTTTTAGATGCAGTCAGGCTGGAATGATGGAACAGACTTCAGAGGTCGAATGACCTGCCCCAACATATATATATATATATATAATACATATATACCAAAGGGTGATAGTTTTGTGCCCATAAAGAGCTTTACTGAATTAGCTGTGCTGTATTCCTAAGATATATATCTGAAGTCAGTATGAATCTAAAAGAATTTACTAAGCTGCTTTGACAATTGACTTAAAAGGACCTTGAACTTACAACTGCTGGATTGGAGGTTAAGTCTTGTAACCACTGCACAACTGAAAGCTACAACAGGAGACAAGTCAACTCTGGACAACTCCACCCTCATCAGTAAGTAAATAAGTCTAATTTCTCGACAATTCTCAGATTTGTTTTTAACATTCAAATTCCTTTATCCGACTATTATGACATTTGATTCTTTACATTTCAGCCAGGGGTCTTTCTTGTAGAATGAGAATACCTTCCAATAAATAAATATGCAACCTTACAATGTTGTCTGAAATACTGCAAAAATCAGCTCATGTGATAGATTTACCCTGAATGGCACCAGGTTCTTCAGTCTATGGCTTTTTTTCAGACATTGCTATCCATCAAGATATTGCATTATTTTTATTTAATTTTGATGTGATTTTCAGGTTTAGGGTAAAGGAACATATTACTCTGTGCACATGTGAGTGAGATGACTTGAAAAGCATTAATTTGATCCATAATTTGTTCCATTTATTGAGAAGCCCAAATAAAATAGTCATGATTTGGAGATGCCGGTGTTGGACTGGAGTGTACAAAGTTAAAAATCACACAACACCAGTTTATAGTCCAACAGGTTTATTTGAAAGTTTATTTCAGAGTGCTGTTTCTTCGCCAGGTGGTTGTGGAGTATAAGATCTTAAGACACAGAATGTATAGTAAAAGTTTACAGTGTGATGTAACTGAAATTACATATTGAAAATTGCAGCTCGTGTCTGTTTCCTGAGGAGATCATTACAGTTTCTTGCTGTGGCACGTCAGAACTGGCAATCAATGAGTTGAGCATCTTCTCCTGTTTGGATTGTTTAAGTCTCTCATCTTTTAGAATGAACGCGTTGGTTTCAGTTATTTTATATGTAAATCGCAGAACATTTAAAAGTTACATTCTCAAGTGAACTTTAACAATTGGTGTCATGTCAGCCCAGATAACACATTGAAGGTGTGAGGTGCCCTGTCTGTGCCACAATGGTCAGGCTGATTCTAATCTAAAACATGGATTTACAGAATCTTGCATGGATTCATGCAGTTTTTGAGCAAAGTACAATGTAATTCTGCAAGTAGAAATTTACCCCAAAAACTTATATGTGTATGTGTGCATGTGGGTGTGTGGGGTTGTGTGTGTTTTTGAGAGAGTATGTATGAGAGTGTGAGTGTAAAGGGGTATAAGTCAATGAGAGTATGCATGTGGGAGTCTGTGTGTAAGTGTGTGAGAAGGTCTACGTAAATGTTTGGGTTTGTAGGAGAGAGAGAGAGTGAGCGCGCGAGAGCGAGAGAGCGCGTGAGAGAGCGAGAGAGAGCGAGAGAGAGCGAGAGAGAGCGAGAGAGCGCGAGAGAGCGCGAGAGAGCGCGAGAGAGCGCGAGAGAGAGCGAGAGAGAGCGAGAGAGAGCGAGAGAATGGGGTCACCTGTCGTGTCACATGAACCCAAAGTCCCGGTTAAGGCCATCCCCATGTGTACTGAACTTGACCATCAGCCTCTGCTTGGCCAAGTTTTGTTGTTGCCTGTCCCAAAGTCCACACTGGAGGACGGTCACCCGAAGGTCTGAGGACAAATGTCCTGGACCGCTGAACTATTCTCTGACTGGAAGGGAACACTCCTGTCTGTTGATTGTTGTGCAGCGTCCATTTATCCTTTGCCATAGCCTTTGCTAGGTCTCACCAATGTACCATACCTCAGGGCATTCTTGCCTGCAGCGTATGAGATAGACAATGTTGGCTGAGTCACATGAGTACCTGCCATGTACATGGTGGATGGTGCTCCCATGTGTAATGGTGGTATCCATATCGACACTCTGACACGTCTTGCAGCGTCCACGTGACAAGGTTGTATGGTGTTGTGCTGAAAGCCAAGCAGTTTGATACAAACAATGATTTGTTTGAGGTTTGGTGGTTGTTTGAAGGCAAGCAGTGGAGGTGTGGGGAAGGTCTTGGCGAGGTGCCCATCCTCATTAATAATATGTCACAGGTTACAAAGAACATGGCGTAGTTTTTCAGTCCTGGGAGGTACTGGACAACAAAGGGTACCCTGTCGGTTGCAGCAAGTATCTGTCTCCTGAGGAGGTCATTATGGTTTCTCGCTGTGGCCCATCGGAACTGGCGGCTGATGGGTTGAGCATTGTACCCCATTCTTATGAGGGCATCCTTATGTACTTTCAGGTGCCTGTCACGTTCCTCCTCATCTGAACAGATCCTGTGTATGGTAGGGCTCGTCCATAGGCGATGGCTGTTTTAATATGTTCCGGGTGGAAGCTGGAGAAGTATAACATTGTGAGGTTATCCGTGGACTTGTGCTCATAGTGAAGTGCTCATCCTTGATGGAGATGTAGGTGTCCAAGAATGAGACAGATAGTAGAGAGTAGTCCACGGTGAGTTTGATAGTAGGATGAAACACGTTGATATCACTGTGTAGTTGTTTCAGTGACTCCTCACCATGGGTCTAGAGGAAGAAAATGTTGCCAAGGTACCTGTGACAGGGACCTGGAAGTACTCAAGGATGATGTCATAAGAACAGAGTATGATGCTCAACTTATCGACCGCCAGTTCCGACGTGCCACAGCAAGAAACCATACTGATCTCCTCAGGAGACAGGCATGACCCTGCAACCAACAGGGTACCCTTCATTGTCCAGTACCTCCCAGAAGCTGAAAAACTACGCCATGTTGTTCGCAGCCTGCAACACATTATCAATGAGGATGAGCACCTCACAAAGACCTTCCCCACACCTCCACTTCCCACCTTTAAACAACCACCAAACCTCAAACAGATCATTGTTCGTAGCAAACTGCCCTGAGAATGTATCTTTTAAATTTCTGCAATTTAACATAAATCAACATGTTCATTCTAAAAGATAAGAGACTTAAGAAAAAATCCAGGTCTTTGTCAATGTATAATTTCAGTTACATCACACTGTAAACTATAAATTCTGTGTCTTACAATCTTATACTCTACAACTACCTGAAGGAGCTGCGCTCCGAAAGTTAGTGCTTCCAAATAAACCTGTTAGACTATAACCTGGTGTTGTGAGAATTTAACTAAATAAAACAGATAACGTGACTGTGATAGCCACGACACATATTGTGCTTTCAGATTCGGATGTTGGGAACATTACTTCATTCATTAAGCAGATTTAAGTGTTGCTTTTGAAGAGATACTCTGATAAAATAGAACCAAATTCAATGGGCATGGATCTGTAAATAGTGCATATTAAAAACATGGATGAATATTCCACAGCTTATAGAGAATTTACAACACAGAAACCGGTCATTCACTCTAACTAGTCTATGACAGAGTTCATGGCCCACACAAGCTCACACGTGCACAGAGTAATATGTTCCTTTACCCTAAAACCTGAAAGTAACATCCAAACGAATTATAAACAACACAATATCTTGATGTATAGCTATGGAAAAGAAAGCCATAAACTGAAGAGCCTGCTGCCTTTCAGGTTAAATGAGCTGATCACAATGAGACAACATTGTAAAGTTACATACTTATTCATTAGAAGGTATTCACATTCTGCAAGAAAGACCTCTGGATGAAATGATTCTTCATCTATCCTCAGCAATGTAACTATTTCTGTCAGATTTGTGTTGTTATTTATGTTCTGTTAAAATGCATTCATACTATTCACTTCAACTATTCTAAATGATAGCAAGTCAATTTCTTTGTGACTATTCTATATTATGGTCCTTATTTTAGGTGTTTCCAAAAGTAGAAAAGTCCTTCTTATGTCCAACATCACAAACGTATCCCTATCTCTAAACCACTGTCATGCTAACCCTCAGTTCTCTCATTTCTGGAGCTGGGGTAGGAGGGGAAAGAGTACAGGCCTGTTCAGAATTTCCCATTAGTCATAACCTTTGGTAATTGGGAGGTTCCAACTGAGTCTGATCAATTGTGTGCACTACAGCTTCAATAAATTAATTGATCATCTTCCACTGTTTTTTGTAAAATAAAATCAAAGTGCAGCAAAATTTTTATTAACTGACACCTATGGGACTAGAGTCAAGATTAGAGTGGTGCTGGAAAAGCACAGCAGGCCAGGCAGCATCCGAGGAGCAATCGATGTTTTGGGCAGAAGCCCTTCATCAGAAGGGCCTGATGAAGGACTCCTGCCTGAAATGTCGATTTCCTGCTCCTCGGATGCTGCCTGGCCTGCTGTACTTGTCCAGCACCACTCTAATCTTGACTCTAATCTCCAGCGTCATCAGTCCTCACTTTCACCTATGGAACTAGGAACATGCTAATTGGTCCAATAGTCTGGATAATCAAGAGGTCTACCTAATCAATGCAAAAACACACACTAAGTAATAGAAACATAATACAAGGATATGGATATCACTGTTATACTTTATTTATAGCATAAATGACTTGAATAATAATGCAATTTTGCCTTAAATAAAATTTACTGGTAGAAAGTCTTTTCATTTGCACCCTCATGACTACACTGTACTTGGACATCATGGAAATTGTGATAATACAGTAATCTTCTGGTATTTGAGGTGTATAATTTTTGTAGGTTTATCGAGGGGGCTAGTTAAAACCAAGTTTGCTGTACTACAAGATAGATTTAACAGTTGACTCTGAGGGTAGTACCATGTCCCAGTCTATTTGGACACAAAACACCAGTGTCCTCAACCAGGCTAAATCCCCAACACAGTGGGCTGGGCACATCGTCCATATGGCCAAGTTGAGACTGCCCAAGTACACTACTCCCGGCATTGAAAAGGCAGGCGACACAGGTGGACAGGAGAACTGTTTCAGGGACACCCTCAAGGCCTCACTGGTGAAGTGCAGCATTCTGACAGATACCTGGGAATGATTGGCCCAAGACTGTCCAAAGTGGAGGAGGAGCACCTGGGAAGGCGTCCAGCACCTTGAGACTTGCCATTGGGAAAAAGCAGAAGTCAGGTGAACATAGTGAGAGGAGTGCGTTGCCACACCAATGCCTCACCCACCCCTTCCCATGACCACAAGCTGCCCTAAGCATAGCTGAGCTTGTGGAAGCTGTATTGGTCTGTGCAGCCATCTACAAACTCAACCTGAGTGGAAGCGAGTCATCCTCGCCTGTGAGGGACCACCAATGAATGAAATGTTTAAACTTCAAGGCTGTTCCACATTCTGCATAAGGCACACCAAAAGAAGTGGGATCAGAGGGATTGCTGCTTTCTTTACCCACTGAGAAAGAGAAAGTAGGAAGAGCCACTTCCCACCTGGAAATCTTTAAACAAGGCCTAATGCAGGTTTTATTTTAATTTACTCTCAGGAAAACTTGAAAGGGTTCAGAAAAGATTTACAAGGATGTTGACAGGGTTGGAGGATTTGAGGATTTAGGGAGAGTTTGAATAGGCTGGGGCTGTTTTCCCTGGAGCGTCGGACGCTGAGGGGGGAGCTGTATCGAGATTTATAAAATTATGAGGGGCATGGATCGGGTGAATAGACAACATCTTTTCCCTGGGGTAGGGAAGTCCAGAACTAGAGGGCAGAGGTTTAGGGTGAGAGGGAAAAGATATAAAAGATACCTAAGGGACAACTTTTTCACGCAGAGTGTGGTGCTTGTGTGGAATGGGCTGCCAGGGGAGGTAATGGAGGCTAGTACAATTGCAACATTTAAAAGGCATCTGGATGGGTATATGAATAGGAAGGGTTTGGAGGAATATGGGCCAGGTGCTGGCAGGTGGGATGAGATTGGGTTGGGATATCTGGTCAGTATGGACGAGTTGGACCGAAGAGTTTGTTTCCGTGTTGTACATCTCTATGATCTATGACTCTAAAAGGAAAACATTGTGTTGCTGAAAAGATTCAATCGAATTTGCTTTGCAATTTTGTACCTTGGGAACCAATTGTTATAATAAATATGTGCTACTGTTAGATTCTGAGAGAAAATCTATCAAACTAGAATAGCAACAAGTCCCTCAATCCTAAGGAACTGCTCAAGAGCAAGGATTGCTTCACAGGAACTGTTTAGATTCAACCATTTTAGAGTTCTTACAAAAGGAAAGGTCAAATATTGAACAGAAATGGGAAGTGTAATGCACCATCAAAAATAAGTGCTTCCATGGGTGGTTGTGAGATGGGGAGAACATGTGGTACGAGAAGAGAATTTAGAGTGCTTGGGTGTGATGACTGAAAGGTTGGCCACTAATGGCAAGTGAAAATAATTACTCAAGGATCAAGGGGTGTGAGTTGATTTGCACAATTGTAGGTGGTCTCGGGGAGGTGGAACAAGGGGGAACGGAATTGAAAATGAGAATAAGGATACTGAAATTAGGACACAGGGGTTTGGGGGTCTGCTTTAATTATTTTTATTCACTCTTGGGACTTGGCCATCGCTGGCTGGCCAGATTTTTATTGTCTACACCTAGTTTTCTTTGAGAAATTGATGATGAGCTGGCTTTTTGCACCGCTGCAGTCCATGTGATATAGGTTGACCCACAATGCCCTTAGGGAGGGAATTCCAGGATTTGGACCCAGAAACAATGAAACAACAGTGATAGAAGTTCAAGTCAGGATGGCGCGTGGCTCAGAGGGGAACTTGCAGGTGATGGTATAATAATCAATTACACATTAGGGATTGATTGATTTTGTTTTGATGGTTTAAAACTGTAAAATACGGGATAAGTAATGAGATAGACATTATAGCAAAAAAACTAATATCAGTGAGTAGCTTGCAAATCCACAGGAGAGTAATTGGCAGAGTCACACATTTTATACACACAGCATATGAGGTCTTTAAAGGTGGGTTCTCTCAAAGACCGAGTACACATACAACAATAACTGCTTGATACTACAAACCTTGAACAGAGTTTAAAAGAGAATAGAAGATGAAGACTGTTGTGTTGCACTCATCAGAATAGCATGCAAGAAACAAAAGTTGAAAGAAGAAAGATACTATTTTATGCAACAGGAGAAGGGGATGCTGACTGGTTGAGCCATTGTTGGTATGGAGATACAGCAAGACCAGTTAACTGCCAATCTTCATACCTGATGAAGGCCTTATGCCTGAAATGTCAACTCTCCTGCTCCTTGTATGCTGCCTGACCTGCTGTGCTTTTTTTTTAAATTCCCTAGTGTGGAAACAGGACCTTCAGCCCAACAAGTCCACACTGACCCTCCGAAGAGTAACTCACCCCACTCTGACTAATGCACCTAACAACTATGGGCAATTCACCTGACCTACACATCTTTGGAATGTGGGAGGAAACTGGAGCACCCGGTGGAAACCCACATAGACACGGGGAGAATGTGCAAACTCCACACAGACAGTCGCCCAAGGTTGGAATCGAACCTAGGACCCTGGCACTGTGAGGCAGCAGTGCTAACCACTGAGCCTGATAACGTTTGAATCTTAATTCTTAGATCAGAAGGTAAAGTCTGATTGCTGCAGCCCCATGGCAATGCCCGAATGAGAAATTGGCTGTCTCCATTTTTCTACTTTTTTATTGAAAAAGGTACAAAAATGTATAAATTATTTTTGCATACACACAACAGTGACATACAACATTCAAAATGTTTATACTGGAGACAGCTTATACCATAAATATCTGGATTAGGTAAAGTACATCCAAGGATACTAATTTAGAGAGACTGAGAAACTAATGTTTCGGTGATAATTAAATGTGTCCATGGATTTTGGAAGTACTGTGTTGAACCAAGTGTAGAACCAATAAAGGTCAAGTGGTCACAGTGGCCAGGGATATGTTGTCATGAGATAATAAATACTGGCTTAGCCAGCAATGCCCATATCCCATCAATTTCTTTTTAACAAGGGCAGCATTTGTTAGGAAGGACAACAAAATCTTTACTCAAAAGATGCCACAGTGAAGCATCAAGAAATGATGAGAATAAGTTGCATAGACTTCAAAAGAGAAGGTCATACTTGGCCACTCATTTTGCATTCTTTGAAAGAGCAGACAAAGGTAATGCAGCTGATGTTTTTTAAACAGATCTTTTATTAGGTAGCTCAATGTAGATTCCATTGGGAGCAGGCTACAGACTAGAAATTACGTCATGTGTACTTGGGAGGGGTGAGGGCCATTACTTATAAAATAGGAGAGATTTTATGCAGAAACTATAACTAGGACCATTATAGTTAGTCGCCACTAACTTAGGAATTGGAAGTACAGTTTTTAAACTTGGATACATAAACAAAATTGGAGTGGTGTAATTAATGGATAAGAAAGCATGTAATAAAAGAGAAGACAACATTATTACATTTTATCAATGGATATTTAACTGGAAAATGAATTTCAATAAAGATCTGTGCCAGCTGTTTTTTTTTTCAGGAAGAATGAGATTGGTACTACTTAGATAATAAGAGTACAAATTCTGTGCAGGCAAATTGACAAATTACTCCTACTAGTGATGGAACAAAAACAAAAGAGACAAAGCACTGAAATTAATTTCCTGAAGGAATAAAATTAAAAAGCACAGAACTAATATGAGAACCTGAGTTCAAACACTCTTAAATTACTGGACACAGCTCAATTTTTATAATTAAACAAACAGAGAGACATTTGAGAAAGTGTGAAAAAGAATAAAACTGGAATTACTAAATAAAAATGGAATAGGCTGGGACTTTTTTTGTTATAAAGAAGCAGCTGAGGAGTGAGCTGAAAGAGGTTTCTCAGATAAATCAAAGGTCTGTTCAGATTGACATAGTGAAGCCATTTTCACTTGTGCAAAGTCCAAAACTGTTACTCATTACTCACTAATAAATCCAGTAAGAACATTGAGCCAATCTTACTTCCTGAAAGAAAGGTAAAAATGTGGATGAACACAGAGTCGTTGATTCAGAAAACAAATTAATTCAGAGAGAAGTCAGATAAGTGATTGAAAGACTCACTTGTATCGTACCTTTCATGATCGTTGAATAATTCAAAGATTTTTACAGCTAATAAATTACTTCCAGAAGTGTGGTCACTAATATAATGTTAGAATGCGGAAATCAGTATGCAATCTGCAAACTCCCACAAACTGCAACATGATAATAACCAGTTAATCCATTTTGGTAACCTGCATTGAAGAATAAAATTTGGCCTGGACCCTGGGATAAATCATTTGCTTCTTTTGGAAATAGTGCGATGGGATCTTTCACACCCACCCAAGCAGGCAGGTTATACCTTAGTTTAATATCCTGTCTGAAAGATGGCATCTACAACAGTGCAGCAAGCCCTCAGTTCTACAATGTAGCAGGACTTGGGCCTGAAACCTTGCGGCTCAGAGGAGCGTTTACCACAAATTGAGTCAGAGTTGACACTGCGGTGAGATGAGGCAAAAAGGAAATAAAGAAATACAAACAGAACTAGATTTTAAAAAAAGGTGGAAGAAAGGCTCGTGGGGAGCATTAACTTGACATGAATGGCATGTGTCTGTGTTGGCTATTGGTAACTTAATGATGTGAAAACCAACTTCCAAACAAATAGCTTTTCTCCTCTTTGTGCTGCTTCACCCCTCAGTTATTTTTTATATTGGAGCACCAGTCAAGCTTACTGGAATTGGATTTGGACAGCTTCAGAAATGTAATCCTTTCTATTCAAGGTAAGTCAACTGTGCAACGAAGCACAACATCAATATCTTTAATGAAGGAACTCAAACCCCAGTGCAAAATAACATCTGAAACTGTGGCTTCCAGACAGGAATGAAATGCTCAACCTTCTGCTACCTCTTAACCTATCCATGACTTGCTAAAAGGCAAATAAAATTCTTTGAACTTTTAGCTACAGACTACCTTCTTCCTCCCTTCATTGCTCCTTTCAAGAACTAAGGGTCATAGTTTAAGGATATGGGTTCGCCACTTAGGACTGAGATGAGGAGAAATTTCTTAACTCAGAGTTATGAGGTTTTGAAATTCTATGCCACAGAAAGCAGTTGAAGCCAAAGTTTTAGATTTTTCTAAGTAGTTTTAGGCAGAAGTCTTGGGGCCAAAGCAATCTAAGGATATGTGGAGAAATGGGAACAGAGCACGGAGTTGGATGATCAACCATGATAATATTGAGTGGTAGAACAGGCTTGATGGGCTGAATGACCAGCTTCTGCTCCTACATCTCATTGAGATTCCAAATGTAAATGGAATGGCTCACAGATCCCTGAAAGGGCAACACAGATGGATAAGGTGGTCAAGAAGGTGTACAGGATGGTTGTTTTCATTGGCCGGGCATTAAATATAAAAGTTGGCAAGTTATGTTCCAAAACTTTAGTTCAGCCACATTTGGAATATTGCATGTAGTTCTGATCACCACATTACCACTAGTATGTGGATGTTACCTGACCTGGAGGGTTTTAGTTATGAGGAGACATTGGATGAACTCCAATTGTTTTCACTGAAAAGACGGAGGCTGAGGGGTGACTAGAGGTCTATAAAATGATGAAAGGCATAAATAGGTTAGATAGTCAGAGGTCAGGGTGGAAAGATCTACAAGAGGGCACAGGTTCTAGATGAATCTAGGTGGAGGGGTGGAGTTTTGGGGAGAAAGTGCAGGGAAAGTTTTTCACAGAGAAGGGGGTGGGTGCCTAGGACATACTGCCAGTGGAGTTGGTGGAAGCAGGCATGTTAGCAATGCTTATTGCATATCTTGATAGACATGTGAAAGTGAGGTGAACAGAGGGATAGATACCATGCATGGGCAATAGCTAGCAGATCTAAATAAGGACTAGGAATCGGCACAGGCTTGGTGGACTGAAGGGCCTATTTTTGTGCTGTATTGTATTGTAAATGGAAGGCAAAGAGCATAGGTGATACTGTTAGGTGAAAAAGATAGTAATTGAACTATTATCATTATTGTGTGTGCCCTGCCAAAAGGCTGGCCCTTAGCTCACTGTAGTATATATCCTGTGTATGCCAGGCTTTTTCTTGCCACGAGTTTCCTTAAATTTTCAAGCCATTTAACACTGATAATATCTTCCTTCCTCTTCTTTCCCTAAATCCATCCTCCGTTAAGTGCCCACAAGTCTATTTCCTCTTAAAATGTGCCCTGCCCAATTCAATTATATTGAGCAAATTTCTTTGTTTATTCACTCGAGATAAACAAAACTTTGAATGGAACACCTCAAGCAAACTGAGAATAACTCTTTATGCAGGAAAAGAGAACATAAAGTACAAGAATTTATATTCACATGGCACCTTTAATATAATAATAGAAATCTAAAGGTGTTCCACAGAAATATTGTCAAACAGAGACGAGACTGAATCTCACAGGAGATTTTACATCAGATGACCTTAAATTTTGTCCAAGGATCTAAGGAGTGTTGTAGAGGAGGAAACTGAAAAAAAATAAGAGTATTGCAAAACCTAAAGGACCTCAATAACTGAAGTACCAAATTGAGGTGTGAGAAAAAAATCAGGAGATCAGATTAACAGAGTGAAGATATGATGTTGGAGGAGATTACAGAGATAGGTAGGGGTAAGGCTGTGGAAGGATTTGAAAACAAATGCACATATTTTAACATCAAGTGTTTCTTGACTAACAGCCTTTACAAGGCAGTAAGCAAGGGGCGAATGGGGGAATGGAACTTAGTGCAAGTTTAGACAACAGGCAGTACAACTTTGGACATCCTCACGTCCACAGATGGTAGAAACTGCAAGAATTGTCAGGAGTAATATTCAAGTCGAGCAGTAGCAAAAACATGAATAAGAGTTTCAGCAGCAGATCAGGAGGGAACAAGGGTGGTCAGATGAAAGAGCAAGGAAGTGGTTTCAGTGATGGTACGAATACAAGATCAGAAACTCATCCAGGTTTATATGGGATACAAAGATTGACTGCTAAAACTCACTACTTTTTGTCTGAGGGGTTGAATCAGGAGCTGGCATGGAGAACACAATATAAAATAATATTAACAAACATGAGGAAGAACTTTTCTTTTTAAACAAGTGACATATGTTTTAGACTAATCTACCAGGCATTAACCCTGGGGACTGCAAAGCACAATCGCACTGTGATAGACCGAGGGCACCTGATAAAAAAGATTCTGGAGTTAAGTGGCATGTTCTTGTTCATTATTTCCTTCTTGGCTGAAAAGAAAACACCCAAAAGGTTTTTTTCATTCAAGAGACAAATGTTTACCATGGATATGAAAAAACCTGGATTTCTTAAATTATTTCCATAAAATGATTGTGCTTATATAAGAAAAAACATCTGAAACTGCTCTGAAGGTATTTAAGCATCTTGTAAGTTTTACCAGTGTTTTATTTTTGTGCTATATTGCTCTACTGGTTTTAGTGGAATTCAACTTCACATGTCCCAGTTTCTGAAAAGTTTAACCATCCTTTACACGTTTATAACCTTGACCCTCTAGTTGTGACCAGCATCCTCATAAGGTCAAATGATGACGGATAGCAAAAGTTGGAAATAGCAGCAACACCACATCCTTTAAAATCATAAGCACTTGAAATAAATTTGAGTGGGTTTATTCACAGCTGTTCTACTTAGAAGCTTTCCAAATATATTTGCCATAGCACATCTTAATTTTCTTTCCCTAATGAAAGCAAATTCAGCTTACTGAACATCTCTTCACAACTTTTATCACCTGCATTAGGTGATACCTAGGATTTGATCTGAACTGTTCAGTTTCTCCAGTTCGGCATGGTTCCTGGCCTCATGGGATCTCAACTATCACTGTTGCCAGTGTTCAGGTAATCTGATTCACACCATGTGATAAAGAATCAACAGTGTATTGTATGCCATAAATGTTACATGTTGCAATATTATGCAAAATGTAGTGCTTTGGAACTAGTTGTGTGTTTATCTTGCTGTAGAATAACATCATCAGATTTTATCCAACAATCTGTATAATTGCCCATGTACCTGATGGTCGCAAATCCAGCCTGGCCAATTACCATCCATGTGGTCTACTCTTTAAATCTATTCATCAGCAAAGTAATGGAAGTGTATCAAGGGGCAGTAGCTCACCAAACCTCAACTTCTGTGAGGACCACTCACTCATCGATAGGTATTACAGGCTTGGTTCGATCCTGGACACAAAAACTGAATTCTCGAAAGGATAAGTGATCACAATTGATACCAAGGCCCAATTTAACCAAGTGTGGCACCCCATAGGGAAAAAAAAATGAAGTCAATAGGAATTTGAGAGAAAAGTATTTCATTGATATGCCTGGCAAAATGGAAGGTGGTTGTAGTCATTGGAGGTCAATCATCTCAGCTCCAGCACATTGCTGTAGGAGCTCCTCAGGGCTGCAATTCTAGGCCCAACAGGCCTCAACTGTTTTATCAATGACCTTTCCACTGTCACAAGGTCAAATCTCCATTCACATTCTCCATGTGGCCTCATTCCTGATGAAGGGACTTTGCCCAAAACATCAATTTTCCCGCTCCTCGGATGCTGCTTTAACTGCTGTGCTTTTCTAATACCGCTTTAATCTTGACTCTGATCTCCAGCATCAGCAGTACCCACTTCTGCCTTGGGCTTTTAATTGGCAAATCATATTTTCAAAACATGGGTGTGTGCTCATTCCTGTCTCTAATGAGCCAGTGTCTCAAAAGACTTTTTGTGATATTCACTATTATCACCATTGTCAAATATCGCCAAATAACGAGAGGTCATGCTTTCAAGGTGAGAGGTGGAAAGTTTAAGGGGGATACACGCGGCAAGTACAGAGGATGGTGGGCGCTTGGAACACGTTGTCAGCAGAGGTGGTAGAGGCAGGCTTGGTAGATTCATTTAAGATGTGTCTGGACAGATGCATGAGTCGGTGGGGAGCAGAGGGATACAGATGCTTAGGAATTGACCAACAGGTTTAGACAGTACATTTGGATCGGCTCAGGCTTGAAGGGCTGAAGGGCCTGTTCCTGGGCTGTAAATTTTTCTTTGTAATATCTCTATTATCACCATCATCAATACCTAGATTCAAAACCTGAAACTTAACTGGACCAGACACACTATGTCTATAGCCATAAAAGGCTGGGTCTTGTGCAGCGAATGACTCCCCAAAGTCTGTTCACCACTTTAAAGCCCAAGGTTGGGTCAGGAATGTGATGGCTCAGTCTCCACAGGATATTTCACAGGCAATAAAAAGTTCATCCCTGTGATTTCTATCACTGACAAAGACCAGGATAGCAGATGCTTGGGAACAGTGCCTATGTCTGATTCTGCAGGTCATCAGTAAGACTAACATTCAGGAAAACAATTAGAGGGAGATTTAGCTATGAAATATTAATTGAAAAACAGCTTAGAGAATCGTGAATGATTTGTGCTTTTAGTGCATGTGAAAATATCATTGAAAACAACATAATTTGTGTACACAATGAAGCATTTCCAAACATTATCTCAGAATACAGCGCAGAAAATAAACTGAATAAAGTCTCAACTAAAATATTAGAAGTTTCAACAGTTTTTCATTTATGTAATTGTTTTAATATCTTTCATTTAAAAAAGTGACATTTTGGTTGAGACTTTTGTTCTGCTTATGTAATTGTTTTAATGACAGCTCGCATGACTTCCCATCCTGTGTAAAGCTGGTTATCTTTTTGTTAACTGTGGACAGGTTTTCCGATGATCCGTACCTGCACCAAGTGGTTTGCAGCCATTCAGGGAGACTCCTACACTTCCTTGTTGAAACTTTATTGCTGGAACAGCACAGCAGGTCAGGCAGCATCCAGGGAACAGGAGATTCGACGTTTCGGGCACAGGCCCTTCTTCAGGAAGAAGGCCCTTCCTGAAGAAGGGCCTGTGCCCGAAACGTCGAATCTCCTGTTCCCTGGATGCTGCCTGACCTGCTGTGCTGTTCCAGCAATAAAGTTTCAACTTTGATCTCCAGCATCTGCAGACCTCACTTTCTCCTCCTACACTTCCTTCTCAAGGGCAGTTAGGGATGGACAATAAATATTGGCCCAGCCACTAAACCCCACATTCCATGATTATATTTTAAAAAACAAGCTTTTTTATTCATTTCACCTCCATTTTATTTTTAACAGCCGAGCACAACAAGAACATTGGGGGCTTGATGCATGCCATCAGCCTAAAGATCAATACAATTACTCCTGTAGTTAAATAAAAACCAAGACAAAAACACAAATTGCTGGAAAAGCTCAGCAGATCTGGCAGCCTCGGTGGAGAGAAATCAGAGTTACATTTCGGATTGAGTGACCTTTCCCCAGAACAATTACTCCATGGCTAAGACGTCTGGTGAGTGGATACCCATACAGCATCACCTGGGAGTGACAGAAATGCCATTTAGGGATGTGAGTTAGAAGTGGGGGAAGTGAAGGATGGGGGTAGGTCTGTGACTGGCAAACATTAAGTAAATTATGATTAGGCTTCTCATTCTTGGTTCTCATCCAAAAATCCTGCCCCCTTGCTGGAACTGATCACAAAAAAGGCTTGATTTAATTCAGTTATAACGTTAATGGTGATGGATTCATTTGCCAGCACCCACTGTCCAAATACTCATGTCTAATAATGACCAGGTTATGAAATACCTGAACGTCAATATGATCTTGTCTCCATGAACCTAGAATCTAACAAGCAGTTTAAAACAAAATAACTTCAGAAAAGGGGGGCAAAGCAGCAAGAACAAATTTAAAGTCAGATGGAATGCAATAAAAATGAGAAGTTTACCATTAACTCAAATCAAAGCAAGCACTCACTTTCAGATGTTTATGAACATTGAAGCTGAAAACAAAACTTGAACAGTAGAAAGGATAAGCCGTAAGTAGTATTTGAAGACAAAATGCCAAGCTGATTTAATTAAAAATCTGCAGTGATTTCAGACAGCATTACCACGACAGACAGTGCTTCGGCTTTCTACAAGACCTGCATGCAGCACACATCTGCTTGGGAAGCACAATGCTAAAGCCAGATGCTTGTCGATTACAGCTTCTCAGGTGAAGTGATGGCAGCACTGTGTTGGATGACTCAGACATGTTGTTTCTTAGCCACCAGCTGTTTTCTATTTTCTTTGCCAGATTTCTTTATAAATTGCACATCAGAATAAGTCTCTTTAGAAGAAAAATGAAATAACTTACCTGCAGCATCGCGGTGCCAGAATGAAAAGCAATATCCATTGCACACGAACAATAAAGACCAGCTCAAGTTTGAAAATTACCAAACGTTAGTTAATTTTCCATCTTCCATATGTCAAAATGAAACTGAATTTGATCCTTCATCTTCAGGGAATTTGGCACAAGAATTATATTAACATTTGAATGGAATCAAGATTATAGATAATGGAAGATTGGAAAGAATTCAAACTGTACTTACAGCTCACCAATGTCCTAGGGTATAAACATTCCACCTCATGAAATACTATTAACAATGTAGTGCTGGGGAGGTCTTAATTTTCATCCCATCATCTTCAAGTCACATTCTATCCTGACTTAAAGTCCATAGTCTTCGCTGCGTGAAATATCTGGGATTCCCTGTCCAATTCCTTTTGTTGAAAATATCTTCAAAACAAGAAAGCAATTCAAAGATAAGCTTTACCACAAACATTTCTGAGCAATTGCAGACATTCAATATGAAAAAAAAACTTTTATAGAGTCATACATCATCCAACCAGTCCATGCTGACCATAATCCCAAACTAAACTAGTCCCACCTGCCTGCGATTAGCTCATATCCTTCCAAATATTTCTTATTCATGTACATATCTAAATGCCTTTTCAACATTGTAACTATACCC
This sequence comes from Chiloscyllium plagiosum, assembly GCF_004010195.1. Classification (NCBI taxonomy): domain Eukaryota; kingdom Metazoa; phylum Chordata; class Chondrichthyes; order Orectolobiformes; family Hemiscylliidae; genus Chiloscyllium; species Chiloscyllium plagiosum. The sequence goes on along the minus strand of NC_057739.1, from coordinate 12,356,583 downwards.
ACATCTACCACTTTCTCTGGAAATTCATTCCACATACAAACCATTCTGTGTGTTAAAAAAGATCCCCATAACTGTTTTTAAAATCTTTCTTCTCTCACCTTACAAATATGCCCCCTAGTCTTGAAATTCCTCACCCTCGGGAAAATACACCTGCTATTCATCTTATTTCCTTTGTGATTTTATTAACCTCAATAAGGTCACCTCTCAACCTCCTACGCTCTAGTGAAAAAAATGCCAGCCTATCCTTTTCACTCAAGGCTTTGCCAGCATGATCCTTATCCTGGGGAGATGAAATAATATCAGTAAGAATAATGAAGTGTTTCTTTTACAGCTCACTAATGTTAGCCAAGATGACAAGAAAAATATTCAGACTGTATCAATGTAACTAGGTGCTGCTCATTATTCAATAATACTGCTGGAAACTCTCAGCAGGGCAGGTAGCATATATAGAGAAGAGAAGTTTAATGTTTCAAATCTCTGTTCTCTGTTGCTGAAAAATCATCACTTGGGTTGAACTCAGAGGGAATTGCCAGTATTAGTGAGATTTCCAGTACTCTCTGGATAAAAAGGAGAAAGAGCATTTGATGAATAAATATTTGTATGCAAATGATAAAGAATTTTAGTCATTTATCAACATGTCATTATTTTTATCCATGTTTAACCTTGAAAAATAAAATCTTTTTTGAGTTCCAGCCCCTTGGCTGATATGCAGTTAGCTTTCTGGTTCAGTCTGTTTTCTGTTAGCCTCTTTGAAGCATGTAACAATTCCTATTTACTGCAAGACAGACAACAACTCCTGTACATTTGTGGGCTCAGGGCAGGTCCCAGCCTGGTCTCTCGGCAGATCCTGGTTTGGTCTCTCAATGGATCCCGGCCTGGTCTCGCAATGGGTCCTGGCTTGGACTCTCAGCGAGTCCCGGCCTGGTCTCTCAGCAGGCCTTGGCCTGGTCTGTTGGCAGGTCCCGGCCTAGTCTCTCGGCGGGTCTAGATCTGGTCTCTCAGCGGGTCCCAGCTTGGTCTCTCGGCAGGTCCCGGCCTGGTCTCTCGGTGGGTCCCGACCTGGATTCTCATTGAGTCCTGACCTGGTCTCTCAGCAGGTCCCGGCCTGGTCTTGCAGCAGCTTCCAATGGGTCCCGGCCTGATCTTGCAGCAGCTCCTGATGGGTCCTGGCCTGGTTTCGCGGCAGGTCCTGGCCTGATCTCGTGGAGGGTCCCGGCCTAGTCTCGCAGCAGGTCCTGGCCTGGTCTCTCTGTGGCTTATGGCAGTGTCTTGGCTTAGCAGGCGAGTGAATCCAGCCCGGGCATGTTGCTGAAAGAGCTGGGGGAGATCGGAGAGGTGGCAGTTTCAACAGCAGCGATGGTGGTGGCAGCATGAGAACAGACAGAAGAGTGGGATAAGTGGAGAACTCAAAGACTGTTGAAATTTTAACTTATCCCTTTATTTCCCTAGTTTAGACTATGAATGACTTACCTATTTCATTATTTTTCTACTATTCTATGAAGTAATGCTTAACTTTTTAAACTCTCGTTTCTCTTACTACTTTGTATCTAAACTTTTTTTTGTAGCTGGGTACACTGATACCTAAGGTTGCGCCATGTGTGGCGACATTATACACTTTTCACTATACTCCTGTACCTGAATACACTTGACAATAAATGTAAAATTTAAAATCTAAATCTAAAAATGCTTCATTTGTGATGTAGTCAGTTTTAGCAGTAGGAATGGTAAGAAGAATACAATCAAAAATATAGTTACTTCAATTCCCATTGTGTCATGTTATCTTGTTATTTTGTTGTGGTTCTGTTCGCCGAGCTAGGAATTTGTGTTGCAGACATTTCGTCCCCTGTCTAGGTGATATCCTCAGTGCTTGGGAGCCTCCTGTGAAGCGCTTCTGTGATATTTCCTCCGGCATTTCTAGTGGCATTTCTACCACTATAAATGCTGGAGGAACCATCACAGAAGCGCTTCACAGGAGCTCCCAAGCACTGAGGATATCACCTAGACAGGGGACGAACCATCTGCAACACAAATTCCCAGCTCGGCGAACAGAACCACAACAACGAGCATCCGAGCTACAAATCTTCTCACAAACTTTGATCTTGTTATTGCATCTCCAGTGATCATGACTTTTTAGAAACCAGCTAAAAAGATGGATTTCCAAAAAAACTAGCTTTGTCATTTATGCCAGCGATAGCAGAAAGAGAAAGTCAAATAACAGTCTTACAGCTTCTGTTTGTTGCTAAAAATAAAGTACAGAGTATGCAAGGCTGCATATGCAGAGTTCCCTAAAGACTGGTCAATGCTGTCCCTGAGGGAGCTTGCATGATTTTGACAAGCTTCAACTATGCAGATTTTTAAACAAATGAATACGTGAGAAACTACCTCAAGAGTGTTTCCATTCACTCATCTTTGGCTAAGAGAAAGTAATTGCAGCTCTGATAGCAAGACTCACTGATCATTTTGTCAGTTGGAAAGACAGCAAATTTCCTTTCAGTCCCAGATGATAATGCATGATAACCCATTAAAAATATTGCATGAAATTATCCTTTACAAAGAAAGAAAAGCTTACAATTGCTTATTCCATTGAGGTTTTATGTTTCGGATTTGAAATTAAAGGGATATTCACCAAATGTTTGGTAAGTTTTAAAAAGTTTTTTCCAACCATTTGATGCAGTGGCAATGAAACAGCTGTAAATGGAAAGGAAATGAGGTGCCCCACATTGGATCTGCTTGACTCAGCTACCTCTAAGAATTTTGCGTTCAAACCTCATTCCAAGAAATGATCAGCATTTTTTTGCTGACTCTTCGATATTTTTGGAGGTTATGGCTCAGAAGGAATGAGTCCATTGTTTCCTTTCCCCCTCCCATTTCCCATGGTTCTTTTAGCCTATTCTCCCCATTTCCCAGTTTCCCTGCCATTCATTTCCCAGTCTCTGGCCTACTTAACTCAAAGACCCAGTGATTTCAGGTCCACTTGCAACAGTGGGCCCCCTCTTAGCTGATACCCCACTCTCCATTATGTGTGACTGATAGTTTTCCTGATATTTTGGAATAGGGATTCTTTTAATTATCCCTGGGATAGACGAGAGATGGAGCAGTTTCTCAACATGTGCATTGTGATGGAGAAATATCTTGTTCAGGTGTTTTAAGTTGCAAACAGACATAGTGGAATGCAATGTGCCCATGGTCTGTAATTAGCAGTTATCCATATTTCATAAATACAGCTTATATCTATTATGATATAGAGTTGAAGAGATGTGCAGCACAGAAACAGACCCTTCAGTTCAAGTCATCCAAACCGACCAGTTATCCTAAATAAATCAAGTCCCATTTGACAGCAATTAGCCCGCATCTCTCTCAACCCTTCTTATTCATATACCCATCCAGATGCCTTTCAAATATTGTAATTGTACCAGCCTGCACCTCTTCGGGCAGCTCATTACATATACACGACACCCTCTGCATGAAAAGGTTACCCCATTGGCCCCTTTTAAGTCTTCCCCTCTCACCTTAAACCTATGCCCTCTAGTTTTGGACTCCCCCAACCCTGGGAAAAGATCTTGTCAACTTACCCTATCCATGCCGCTCACAATTTTATAAACTTCTATAAGGTCACTCCTCAGCCTCCGACACACCAGGGAAAATAGCCTCAGCGTCTCCTCACAGCTTAAACCCTCCAACCCTGGCAACATCCTTGTAAATTTTTTTTCTGAACCCTTTCAAGTTTCACAACATCCTTCCTATAGCAGGGAGACTAGAATTACAAAAGAACGGCCTAACCAATGTCCTGTACTGCCATAGTGTGACCTCCCAAGTTCTATACTCAATGCACTGACCAATAAAGGCAAGCATACTAAACGCCTCCTTCACTATCTTACCTACTTGTGACTCTACTTTCATGGAATTATGAACCTGCACTCTAAGGTCTCTTTATTCAGCAACACTCTCCAGGACTTTACCATTAAGTGTGTAAGTCCCACCCTGATGTGCCTTTTCAAAATGCAGCACCTTGCACTTCTCTAAACACCATCTGCCACTACTCTGCCCATTATCAATTATTTGGCAATGTCTGTAACTGTTTTTCATCGCAAACATATTTGATTTGTGCAGGGTTCTCTGCACATCAAATGGCTTCAGTACATGTTTAATCAGCTTAGTTAAATTGCAGTCCATACAATGAGCAAGGCAACTCTGTTTAAACAGCGTGAAAATCTTAACAAGCTGAAAAAACATATGTAGTTAGAAATGAGCAAACACAGAAAGCACATTTTCAGTGCACGTGACACACTCTTGAGGAGCTACCACATTAGTCCCACTTCCCTGCGCTTTCATGTAAACCTTGCATGTTTCACCTTTTCAAGAATTACAGAATGATTATAGTACTGAAGGAGATAGTTGGACCTATCACATGTTTGCTAAAGGAGCAATATGCCTTGTACAATTTAATTTTCTTCTTCTATTGAATTTGTTGCTACTACACTTTTGGACTGTGCATTCTCCTCATTGTTTGTTGGGTTTTTTTTTGTCAATTACCTTAAATCTGCATGACTTGGTTGTCAATGCTTCGACCTGTTGAGACAGATCCTCTACATTTAGACTGTAAAAATCCTCATCATTTTGATCACCTTTAATCTTCTCTCATCGCAGCACAGTGGCTAAGTGATTAGCACTGCTGCCTCACAGCACCAGGCACCCAGGTTCAATTCCAGGCTCGGGTGACCCTGTGTGGAGTTTGCACGTTCTCCCTGTGTCTGTGTGGGTTTGCTCTGGTTTCCTCCCACAGTTCAAAGATGTGCAAGTTAGTTGGATTGGCCATGCTAAATTGCCCATAGTGCTAGGTGCATTAGTGAGGGAAATGGGTCTGGGTGGGTTACTCTTTGGAGGTCAGTGTGGACTGGTTGGGCCGAAGTCCTGTTTCCGCACTGTAGGGGATCTGATCTCAAAAGGGAATAATCTAATAGAACTATTCTTTACAATTTGTTGTTTGTGTGTATGTATAAGACATCCCAAAACATTTTACAGCTGACAAATTTACTTTTGAGGCACACTCACTGCTATGCAAAAATAAGTGAACATATAAAGCACCAAAAGAAATATCTCCCATGATGTTAGCCGAGTAGAACTGTTGGGAAGGACACCGGAAGAACTGTCAGCTCTTTTATCAGTACATTCATCTGATCCATTAGACAAGATCTCGCTTTAACAACATTGTCAGGAGAGATTATGTGCTGATATCGTGAAGCGAGATTTTAACCTTCTGAGACGGTGAAGGTGTCTAAAACTCAGCCATGGACATCCAGTTAACAGCACTGGTCTTTGCAAGTCAGTATGGGTGTGGACGTGCACATGAAGGTTTGCATTCCCTCAATCGGTTCTAAAAATATTTAATCCAAATGTTCTGGAACAACCCCATGGCAGGTGGATTTTGAACATGGACCTTCTGGTAAGGACTCTACTACTGTACTACAGGACCCCTTATATCAATTATATATTCCATGTAAAGCTTCTGAATTAATCAACAGATAAATTAACATACTTTGTACTGGCAAAAGAGTCATTACAATATTCCAACAGTACATCATTAGCCACGAAGCTCTTTGGAATGTCTTGAGATTATGTTAAATATTATAAAGTTCTATTAGCAAAACAACAAGTAATACACATTTAGAGCACTAATTGTGGCTAAACTGCTGAGCCAAAATATTTATCTTTCTTCATGATGTGGTATTAACTTCAGCCACAAATCTTGAATAGATGCAAGAACATTTCACCTAATGCAACTCAGAGACAAGCCCTTAATGCTCTTAGTCAGCTTCATGCCCAATTAAGTTGACGCTAGAGAAAAAGAGACAAAGAGATATAGCCAAGCTGGAGAAGATATTTAGAAGGTATTAAATTCAACAAAAGTGAAGATTGCTCAGGGTTTATAAAGGCAGCAAAATGAGAGACCGTTTAAAAATTTAATCAAAGGATATGATTGTCAAGGCCAACATTTTTTAGTAATATGTTATTGCTGTTAAAAATATGGTGGTGAGCTACCTTCTCAACAACTGAGTTGCTCACTAGGACATTTCAGATTGTGGTTAAAAGTCAAACACATTGGCCCGGTCTGGAGTCACACTTAGGTCTGATCAGATGAGAACAAATGTTCTTTCCTAGTTACCACAGAAACATGATGCCACTAACCTTTGCATTAAGTGGTCAGACATTAACAAATGAACTCAGAGCCTAAGCCAGTCATTCAGCCCCTCTAACATGAGCCTAGCCCATAATTCAGTAAGATTGCGGACCATGTGTTTGTGATGGCAAATGTCACATTTTCATTTACTTCCAAAGACCTTTGATTCCTTACCTCAGAAAAAAATCTATAGATCTCTGCCTTTGAACATATTAAATGATGCTGTCATTGTGACTCTTCTTAGAAGGTGCAAAAGTCATAGAGTATAGCATGGAAACAGACCCTCGGTCCAACACTTCTATGCCGACCAGATATCCTAAATTAATCTAATCCCATTTGCCAGCACTTGGTCCATATCCCTCGAAACCCTTCCTATTCATATACCCATCCAGATGCCTTTTAAATGTTGTAATTGTACCAACCACAACCACTTCCTCAGGAAGCTCATTCCATAAACACACCACCCTCTGCGTGAAAAATTGTTGTCTCTTAGATCTCTTTTAAATCGTTCCCCTCTCACCCTAAACCTATGCCCTCGAGTTCTGGGCTCACCTGCCCCAGGGAAAAGACCTGGTCTATTTATCCTAACTATGCCCCTCATGATTTTATAAACTTCAATAATTTCACCCCTCAATCCCCAAAGCTCCAGGAAAAACAGTCCCAGCCTATTCAGCCCCTCCCTGAAGCTTGAATCCTCCAAACCTGGAAACATCCTTGTAAATCTTTTCTGAACCCTTTCACATTCCACGACATCCTTCCAATAGGAAGGAGACCAGAATTGCATGCAATATTCCAAAACTGGCCTAACCAATGTACTATAAAGCCACAACATGACCTCCCAACCCCTATACTCAATGTTCTGACCAATAAAAGAAAGCATACCAAATATCTTCTTCACTATCCTATTTACCTGTGACTACACTTTCAAGGGACAATGAACCTGCAGTCCAAGGCTTCATTGCTCACTTAGTGTTTACCAATAAATGTTTAAGTCTTGCTCTGATTTGCTTTTCCAGAATGCAGCATCTCACATATATCTACAAAATTCAGAATTACATCATTGCACTATCACACTGTAACGTGCAGAAAAATGTTTTTAATTCTGGTTTTATTTAATTGCATTGCAGGATTTAAACATCTGTGACCACATGATGAATACAATCCCCTGGATTACTCACCCAATAACAAAACCACCATGTTTAATTTTCTCATTTAATGCTGCAGTGTAAGGTGAACTTTTTCACCTGAACATTGAGGATTAAGTTTGCATGTTACAAAATGTATTATTATCAATTGTGTTGCCTTCACATATGCTGATTCAAAGCTATGTATCTTCAAACACAATGACCTGTCCTCTGTAAGGAAGAGGAGTATTTCCAGGCATTGCACCTTTATTTGAAATAAATCAGTCAGAAGCAGTTCCTAACTAATCAGCACCCTCTTCTCATGCAGAATGCATTGTGGCTCGCTTTGAGATTTGGCATTCTTCCATCTGAGGAGTATAAAATAAAAAAAATTTGGACAAAATATCCTTTTTTCTCACCAATATTTACCTGCCAAATTGTGATTTGGAGTTACTCATTTGTTCATCCAGGTGAGGGATGTTTGTGCTTGCCAGCAGGAGCCAATCCCATTTCAGACACATGCTACAGTCAGAGCAGATAAAATCCACTGAGATATGCAAGAATCTCTTTGCAAGAGACTCAGAATCCAAACAATAGGAAAAATGAGACACTTAAAACACAGTGGTGTCAGGATAATTTCAACAAGGAAAATTAGATTCCGCAAACAAGGTAGACAATATCCTCATTTAGATGGTTTTTGTATCTGATTGATTTATAGTAACATAAGTTCATCGATCCCTGCAGTGTGGAAGCAGGCCATTCAGCCCATACTGACCCTCTGAAGAGCATCTCATCCATCCCACCACCTCCCAACCGCCAACTCTATCCGTGTAATCCTGCATTTCCCCGTGGCTAATCCACCTCATCTGCACATCCCTGGGCATTATGGGCAATTTAATGTGGCCAATACACCTAACCTGCACATCTTTAGAATGCGGGAGGAAACCAGAGCACCCGGAGGAAACCCACACAGACACGAGGAGGATGTGCAGAATCACAGAGACAGTCACCTGAAAGTGAAATCAAACCTGGGGTCCATGCTGCTGTGAGGCATCAGTGCCAACCACAGAGCCACTGTGCCACCTGTGACTCCTGTTTCTTTTTTCTCATTTCTTTTGAAATTCCATGCAATATACTCCTCCGAGTCCTTTTCTTTTATCTTGTTACAGCAAACCTTTTATTAATCTGTACCTATCGGACCAGGAATATGCCGGTTGATCAAATATTCCAGGTAATCGACAGGTTTACAATAAGCAATGTAAAAACACACACTCAGTAATAAAAACGTAATGCAGGGGTTCTACACATCAATGTTATACTTTACTTACAGCATAAATCACTGAAATTGTAATGCACCTTTGCCTTAAATAAAACACCAGCAGAGAGCCTTTTCATTTGCAAACACAGTAACTATTCGAACATCTCAGGGAACTTGCAGTATTTCAGGTATATAATTTTTGCAGGTTTATCAATTCATAAAGTGCTAATTAAAATAAAGTTCTATTTCTTATTGGTTATAGACCCATTGTCATAATGCAAATATTATGTCCTTAACATTTTAAAACAGTCCATTGTTAACTTATCCCAAAACTATTTGCCAGTCTCAATAACCCTTACACACATTTAATAATAGTTCTGAGTCCTCCATACAAATTTGTTTCTGAATTTCCCGAACTATTAAGAACCTATAGTACAATCCCAATAAGGTGAGCAATGGCTTATGATTCCTCAGTTCCACCCAAATAATTTCACTGGATATACTCCCAGGAATATCCTCCCTAAAAATAGCCATAATAGAGTCATAGAAGTATACAGCATAGAAACAGACCCTTCGGTCCAACCCGTCCATGCCGAAAAGATATCCCAACCCAATCTAGTCCCACCTGCCAATACCCGGCCCATATCCCTCCAAACCCTTCCTATTCATATATCCATCCAAATGCCTCTTAAATGTTGCAATTGTACCAGCCTCCACCACTACCTCTGGCAGCTCATTTTACCCCATACACGTACCACCCTCTGTGTGAAAAACTTGCCCCTTAGGTCTCTTTTATATCTTTCCCCTCTCACCCTAAACCTATGCCCTCTAGTTCTGGACTCCCCGACCCCAGGGAAAAAAGACTTTGTCTATTCCTATCCACGCCCCTCATAATTTTGTAAACCTCTATAAGGTCACCCCTCAGCCTCTGACGCTCCAGGGAAAACAGCCCCAGCCTGTTCAGCCTCTCCCTGTAGCTCAGATCCTCCAACTCTGGCAACATCCTTGTAAATCTTTTCTGAATCTGTAATGTTATCCCAAACAAAAAATGATGATCCACCTCCTGTCTTGCACCCCTTTCTATTCTTCCTAAGGAATCTACACCCTGGTTCATTAAGCTGCTAGTCCCACATTCCCTGAGTCACATCTCCGTAATAGCTATGATATCCCAGTCCCAAGTTTTCAAATCATGCCTTGAGTAGATCTGCTTTGTCTGTCAGGCCTCTTACATTGAAATAAACACTGTTTAATTTATAATTCTTACCTCGTGCTCCCTAGCTATTACCTGCCTTGATTATTTGACTTTCTCCTATTCTCAGCTGTACCAACTTCAGACTGATATCTTTAAATCCCTGGAGCCTGATCAGGTGCATCCCAGAACTTTGTGGGAAGCTAGGACAGTGATTGCTGGGCCCCTTGTTGAGATATTTGTATCATCAATAGCCACAGGTGAGATGTTGGAAGACTGGAGGTTGGCTAATATGGTGCCATTATTTTTAAAAGATGCGAAGGAAAAGCCAGGGAGCTCTCGACCAGTGAGCCTGACATCAGTGGTGGGTAAGTTGTTGGAGGGGCTTCTAAAGGACAGGATTTACACGTATTTGGAAAGGCAAGGACAGATTTGGGATAGTCAGCATGGTTTTGTGCATAGGAAATTGTGTCTAACTAACTTGATGAGTTTTTTGAAGAAGTGACAGGGGATATTGCTGAAGACAGCGGTGAACGTTATCAATATGGACTTCAGTAAGGTGTGTGACAAGGTTCCCAAACAGTAGTTTGGTTAGCAAGGTTAGATCACATGGAATATAGGGAGAGCTCGTCATTTGGAGACAAAATTAGCTTGAAGGTAAGAGACAGAGGATGGTGGTAGTGGGTCGTTTTTCAGACTGAGGCCTATGATCAGTGGTGTGCCACTGGGTCCACTGCTTTTTGTCATTTATGTAAATGATTTGGATGTGAATATAGGAGGCATGGTTAGTAAGTTTGCAGATGACACCAAACTTGGTGGTGTAGTGGACAGTGAAGAAGGTTATCTCAGAATACAAAGGGACCTTGATCAGATAGGTCAAATGGGCCGAGGAGTGGCAGATGGAGTTTAATTCAGATAAATGTGAGGGGTTGCAGTTTGGAAAAGTAATCAGGGTAGGACTTATACAGTTAATGGTAGGGTCCTGCGGAACGTTGCCGTGAAAAAGAGACCTTGGGGTGCGGATTCATAATTCCTTAAAGTTGGGATCACAGGTAGACAGGATGGTGACAAGGAATCACAGATAGACAAGGTGGTTAAAAACACTTTTAGCATGTTTGCCCACACCGCTCAGTCCTTTGAGTATTGAAGTTGGGAAGTCAAGTTGAGGTTGTACAGAATGTTGATGCGTCCTTTTCTGGAGTAGTGTGTCCAATTCTGGTTGCCCTGTTATAAGAAGGATGTTATTAAACTAATGAGGGTTCAGGAGAGATTTACCAGGATGTTGGTAAGGTTTGGAAGGTTTGAGTTGTAGGAATGGCTGGATAGGCTGGGATTTTTTTCACTGGAGGGAAGAGGTTGAAGGAGACCTTATAGAGGTTTATAAAATCATGAGGGATATAGATAGGGTTAATGATAGGTGTTTTTTTTTCCCTAGAATGGGGGATTTCAAGACGAGGGGCATATTTTTAAGTTGAGAGGAGAGAGATTTTAAAAAGACATGAGGGGCATTTTGTTTTACACAGAGGGTGGTTCGCATGTGGAATGAACTTCCTGAGGAAGCGTTGGATGCAGGCACAGTTCAAACATTTTAAAGACACTTAAATAAGTCCAGAAATATGAAAGGTTTGGAGGGATGTGGGCCAGGAACAGACAGATGGGACTAGTTCAGTTTGGGATTACGTTCAGCATGGAATAGTTGGTCCAGAGGGTCCGTTTCTATGTTGTATGACTTTATGGAGTTAGGGTTTCAAACAATCGCAGAGTGAAATGGAATGAAACTTCCTCTGGAGAGAGACTTATTTTGCTTGGAAATCAGTTGGTGCATAAATGCCTCGTTTCAAACTCACGGATTTCACATGTTGTAAACTAAGTGGAAGCTGAATTTGTGTGCACACGATCAAGACTTTTGTGGAACAGAAGGAATATAGATATCATCTGTGTTGTTATCATTTTAAAGACTCTAGTATTTCTGGCATTGATCTTCTCAATGTCACAACAGCACCTTGTTTGTATCAAAGCCTCATGCTAATACTATGAATTCAGCAGTGGAATTATTGTAAATTGGTATGAAGAGATCAAATGATTAGCTCGCGGATTAGTGCTTTTCACAAGCTAAAACATTTATGATATAAAATAATAGGACAAATTGTACCTCAGCTAATTTTATGAGGTTTATGGTTTTTGCATATTAAATACAGGCTAGCCGAAGAAGGGTGAAGTGTTTTATCCTTGACAACTAATTCATACCTTTATAAAAGCGTAAAATGAGATATAGTTTATTGTAATGAAATGAGTGGCAAACAGCCAGATTATGACGCAAAACATAATGATAATTAGCAAGTGCTAGTCTTGCAATCACAGGTTCAGTTCTGCTTTCACATTTATAAAACATTAACCCAAATAGTTCCTCAGAGTGTTTGCAACATATTATTGTCACTGAAGAGTTGGACATATGGTCGCATTTCAATTTTTTTCCAGACCACAAAATGGGGAATGCTTTAGCTTCCACTGACGATTTAAAAAAAACAAGCATATCGTGCTCTGTGCTTGACAATGGAAGATGCATGATGAATGCTTCCTTCATGTGTTGCAGAACACAAGATTTGTGATAAAATTCAGCCAGCCACACCAATGCCCAAGCAGAGAAGATGAAATTTAACCCTTCCATGAGTTCAATCAATTTAAATCTTGAGTTATCTAATCTCCTACACTGACTACATTTTAAATAGTCCTTCAATGACTATAAATTGCTTTGCGGATTCCGATCGTCATGAAAAGTTACCATGTGCATGCAAGGTGGGGGAGATGGTGGTGCGTTGCTCATTCTAGTGGACTAGCAATTCAGAACCATTCTGAAGAATTCTTATTGGGCCACAGAAGACTTATATTGGATTCAAAACATGAACTCCGTTTCTCTACATCAATGTTGCCAGTTGCTGCAGCTGGATTTCTCTGGAACTTTGTGATTTTCTTTTGCATCTCCAGCACTTCTGTTTTATTTGAGCAGTAATCCAGAAACCCAGCCAGTGAAATTTAAATTCAATCAGTAAATTAGTTTCAACACGAGTGGTCATAAAACTCTTTGATTGCTGTGAGAAGCAATCTATACTTTGGAGACCTTGCTTTCAAGTGACCTCAGATACACAGCAATATAGTTGACTCTGAAATGCCTTCAACGGAAGGACAGCAAGCAACTCAGTTCAAGGGCATTTAGAGATGGGCAAAAAATGTTTGTCTTGCCAACGATGCCCATATGCTATGGAAGAATAGCTTTTAAATACATTAGAAGCAATTTAGAAGACATTTACCACATTAATACCTTGAATTAGTGGAGGTATTCATTAAAGGAAAGGTTGGATAGGCTAGATTTATACCTGCAAGAGGTTAGAAGAATAATAGGCAGCTTGGTTGAAATATAAAACAGACTGCAAGGCATTGACAGGATTTTTGTGTAGAAGGTAGTTCCTCTTATGGGAGAATCTACAACTGGGTGGTAGGGGTCACTGTTTCAAGATGAGGGTTCATCGTTTAAAATAGCGACTAAGCATTATTTTGTTTTCTGAGAGTCATGATATTTTGAAACTCTCTTCTGAGAAGGTGCTTGAAACTGAGTCCTTGAGAAGTGGATAGATTTACGTTAAACAAGAGGGTGAAAAGTCTTCCAGGGGTGGGTGGAAATGCAAGTTTGAGGTTACAGTCAGATTAGCCACAATTTTGTTGAATATGGAACCATCTGAAACAGGCTGAGTAACCTCCTCCTGCTTTGTGTTCATGCGTAGAATGAAGTGAGAGTCTTATAAGTGAATTGCAACATGTTTTCATAGAATCCCTACAATTTGGAAACAGGCCATTTGGCCGAAGTCTACACCAACCCTCCGAAGAGTAACTCACCCAAACCCATTCCCCTACCCTATTACTCTACATTTCCACTAACAAATGCACCTAACCTGCACACCCCTGAACACTATGGACAATCTAGCATAACCAATTCACCTAACCTGCACATCATTGGATTGTGGGAGGAAACCCATGCAGACATGGGGAGAATGTCCGTGTAGAGTTTGCACAGTCACCCGAGGCTAGAATCAAAACCCAGGTCCCTGGCGCTGTGAGGCAGCAGTGCTAACCACTGAGTCACCATGCTGCCCGTTTTACTGAACACAACTGGAGCAAGAGGATGCCTCCAGCACCACACTCTAGACTCTGATCTCCAACATCTGCAGTCTTCACTTTCTCCCTGTAGCAAAAGGATGGTAAATATTCTATGGGCATGTGATAACAACTACTGCAAACATGTGGTTGAGCAGATAGCTACCACCATGCTCTTTTCCAGATGAGTCTAAGGGTCTATTGGGTCTAATGTGGTAGAGGAAAACCAGCTAATGAGAACAGGACTTTGTTTTAAACAAGATGTCGTTTATTGCATGCTCGCAATCAGGTACAAGTTAGACGGGGTAGATAGATAGTGTCACAAAGGATCTCGATGGTATCTCCCTTAATATCCAAAACTGTTTTACTTTTCTCACAAAGTCCTTACAACATCATCAGATTAGGTGCAGCTAAATGCAGTCTTTCAGAATCATTACCTTGTATGGCACAGAGAGGAGCTGACTTGGAGCTGACATCAGTCATGGTAGAATTAGGCCTTTTAATGGTCGTTAATTGCCCTCATGGGGCTTCAGTTTGCAACGGAGTGGCGAGGATGTCCAAGGGCACCTTGCTGAGACTTAAACAGGATGGAGGCAAAACATTGACAGTGTCCCCATTTACCCCCCACTCTGATCAAATGGTCTTCCAGAACCAAATCTGCAGCTACAAGATTGCATCCAGGTTTAAACTTCAGGTTGATGACCTTTTCATAGCAACTGCTGAAAGTGTTTTACCATTATAGTTTTGAGGACATTTTGGGGGTTGGTTATGGCACATAATGGAAATGGGAATAAAACAGAATCAAAGAACCCTTTAGTGCACAGGGATTTTGCCAGAGTTTGAAGTGAGAAAATCAACGTTAGTGACTCTCTCCACAACAGGAACAAGTTTTATGGTTCAGATCGAAATATATGCTCTGAATCAAACATTAAATCATCAATAATAGAGTCAAATAGTGTAGAAACAGGCCCTTTGGCCCCTGGACATCCTTCCTACCCACTACTTTTATGTCATAAATAAATAAATTCACAGAGAGCCATAATGGTGTCAAAACTGAATCTCTCTCATACTGCTGCACTGGTAATTATGCTGAAAGAACACAGCAAGCTAGGCGGCATCAGGAGGTGGAGAAGTTAACATTTCTGTCATAACCCAGAAGGGTTATATCCGAAATGTTGACTTCTCCATCTCCTGATGCTGCCTGGCTTGTTGGGTTCTTCCAGCCTCCTGCTTGTCTACTATGGATTCCACCATCTGCAGTGTTTTTTTGTCTCGCACTGGCGATTACAACAGCCAACAGACTTGCTGGGTCAAGTATCATCCAGTCATCTTTATAACCCTCTGTCCATGAGGCAGCATATCTATTCTTAATAATAAGTGAACTTTCAGCACAGATGGAAACCATTCAATTTTCCCTGCTCTTCATTCATATCTTTCTTCATATTTATTCTTTGCAATTACCTCTGTAAATTACATGATTGTTTCTAATTCCCAAGATACTTTTGCAAAGCATCCCATCTGCCTGTTTCTCTGCTCTGCATTCTACACAACTCCTTCATAAAAACTAATAAACTCATGGAAGAAAATGATTAGGATTCCTTTATCAATCCTTCCTAGCAGAAAGCAGGTCAACAATAGCACCGCGGACAGTGCTTCTCAATTGGAGTTCTTAGCCAACATCCCTAGCAATATATCACATAGTCAAGACCATTATCTTTTAAACATTTATGGATACTAAACTCTGACTTGTGAATACTGGAAATAAAATGAACCAGATTCAATTGCTGATGGTATGTTTTATCACCGTTCATTTCCCTCAGTGGCTGCTCAAAGTCCATTTCACTTGCAGTTATTCAGTTTTGATGAGCTGATATTCCATAAGCTTTTTCCAACAGAACTGTAATGAAAATGTGTTTCTTTTTCAAGAACTCATCAAATGACCGACACACAAGAGTGAGGTGGCTGGTGAATTAGAACAAACAGATTTAATACAAGTTCTGAAATTAATATAAAATAACTAATCAAGAAACTGAATAACTGATGATAGCACATAAAAAAAAGCTCATTACCTGACAATCTCTCACAGAAAGCATTAGGGGGAGATTGAATTTTTATTTAAAAATAATTATGCTTAATAATTGACTTCAGCACTGTCAAGCCTGTAAGGAAACACTAAATTAATGGCTGTTCTGGCACATGGCTTTACCACAATTTTGAATTAATTGGTTAAATATCTTCCAAAAAAAAATGTTAACACTTAAATTCCTCGTGCCACCATTCTGTAAACGTAGATTCACATCTATTTCAACAGTCAGCTTAGGCTAATCGTTATGTGTTGATATATCATACCTTCACTAATTTCCTTCCCCTTTCTCATCAAAAGCCCCAATACTCAACGAGGTACTGGTGTACTGTGCAGCACGGTGGCTCAGTGGTTAGCACTGCTGTCTCACAGCACTAGGAAGCCAGGTTTGATTCTATCCTCAGGTAACTGTTTGTATGGAGCTTACACATTCTCCCCATGCCTAAGTGGGTTCCCTCCCACAGTACAAAGATGCGCAGTTTAGGTGGATCAGCCATGCCAAATTGCCCAGAGTGTCCAGAGATGTGCAATCAATGTGAATTAACCATGGGAAATGCAGGGTTACAAAGATGGGATAAAACTGGGTGGGATGCTCTTCAGACAGTCAGTGTGGACTCGATGGGCTAAATGGCCTGCTTCCCACACTGCAGGAATCCTATGACATACAAATTTGAAACAGAAGGTAGCTACTCAGCCCAGTTACACTGTTCTTTCATCCAATACAATTGTGTCTGCTCTGTCTGTGTTTCAAATTTTGCACTCCCACCTACCCCCAATTAGCTTTGATACCTTCGCCTAACAAGAACTTAGATTAGAGTGGTGCTGGAAAAGCACAGCAGTTCAGGCAGCATCCAATGAACAGTAACATTGACATTAAAGGCCCTATAGGAGCCTTCCACATCCATCAAATTTTTACCTGCACATCCACCAATATCATTTACTATATCTGTTGCTCCCGATGTGGTCTCCTTTACATTGGGGAGACTGGACGCCTCCGAGCAGACCGCTTTAGGGAACATCTCCGGGACACCCGCACCAATCAACCACACCGCCCCATGGCCCAACATTTCAACTCCCCCTCCCACTCTGCCGAGGACATGGAGGTCCTGGGCCTCCTTCACCGCCGCTCCCTCACCACCAGACGCCTGGAGGAAGAACGCCTCATCTTCCGCCTCGGAACACTTCAACCCCAGGGCAACAATCTGAACTTCAACAGCTACCACATTTCCCCTTCCCCCACCTCATCCTAATTCCAAACTTCCAGCTCAGCACTGTCCCCATGACTTGTCCAGACTTGTCC
>NC_057739.1:12337557-12338862 GCF_004010195.1 Chiloscyllium plagiosum | reverse complement strand
CAGGGCTTTTGCCCAAAACGTCGATTTTACTGCTCCTTGGATGCTGCCTGAACTGCTGTGCTTTTCCAGCACCATTCTAATCTAGACTCTGGTTTCCAG
The DNA here is from genome assembly GCF_004010195.1 of Chiloscyllium plagiosum. NCBI lineage: Eukaryota > Metazoa > Chordata > Chondrichthyes > Orectolobiformes > Hemiscylliidae > Chiloscyllium > Chiloscyllium plagiosum. The sequence continues at coordinate 12,338,763 of NC_057739.1, read as the reverse complement.
CATCTGCAGTCATTATTTTTACCTAACAAGAATTTACCTCTGAATTTAAAAATATTCAATGCTCCTGACTCTGTTGTCTTTTAGGGCAAAGAGTTCCAAAGTTACACACATTTGAGCAAAGAAAAAAAATCCTCATCTCTGTCCCACACCATTTCTAATTAGTGCCGCTAGTAATGGACTGAACGACAGGAAATAACATCCTGTGTCCAACTTGTCAAGGCTTTTCAGAATCTTGTATACTTCAGTTAAGTCACTCATTATGTTTCTAATCTCCAGTGAAAACAAACTTTCCACAACTTTGATCATTCTTGATGTGAGCCCCATTGTGATATGTTGGTCGCTTATTAAACTTTGCGCATTATCACACGTGAAGCCAAACACATATACAGGTCGTTCTGCTATCACATGCAATTCGTTAATGCAAATTTGCTGTAATGTGATTAATGATTTAGGGATGCTGTTCCTAAATGCAATATTTTAAAATGTGTGTTGGCCGTAACGTGATTACATCGCCAACACTTTAAGCCCTGTTTCTAAAGTGTGGTTTTTCTATAACACAGGGTTGCACAAGAACATAACAATCATGTTATAGAAGAACTGATTGTACTACAGAGCAAGAATGAAGCACTGACAATCAGAATTGAGAATCCTGGTGGACTTTCAGTCATGAGCCACTAAAAAAAGTTCTACTCCAACTCAGCAGAGGTCAGTTAACGTGGGAAGGATGCATCCTGAAGTGTGAGATGTCATTGGCTATGTGACCTATACAACATCAGGTGGCAAACTTACTGACTAAACTATCATGGGAACTAAGAGATTAAGATTTCTCGGAGATTACAAAATTAGCAGAAAGTCCTGAAGCTTCAAACTTTTATCCTGGTGTCATACAAAGGACTACATTCCACATGTGGTAAAAACAAGGACTGCAGATGCTGGAAACCAGAGTCTAGATTAGAGTGGTGCTGGAAAAGCACAGCAGGTCAGGCAGCATCCGAGGAGCAGGAAAATCGATGTTTTGGGCAAAAGCCCTTCATCAGGAATACAGGCAGGGTGCCTGCAGAGTGGAGAGATAAATGAGAGGAGGGGTGAGGGTGGGGAGAAAGTAGCATAGAGTACAATGGGTGAATGGGGGTGGGGATGAAGGTGATAGGTCAGAGAGGAGGGTGGAGTGGATAGGTGGAAAGGAAGATAGGCAGGTAGGACAGG
>NC_057739.1:12289708-12337436 GCF_004010195.1 Chiloscyllium plagiosum | reverse complement strand
GAAGGCTCCTTTGGGGCCTTGGATGGAGGTGAGGGAGAAGGTGTGGGCGCAGGTTTTGCAATTCCTGGGGTGGCAGGGGAGGGTGCCAAGATGGGAGGGTGGGTTGTTTGGGGGGGGGGGGGGGAGGGGACCTGACCAGGTAGTCACGGAGGTATAACGTTAACCAGTGTAAAGTCTTCCCCTGATTCCTATTGATTCCAATTTTCCTCAGACTCAGTCAAAAGTAGCCTTGATGTCAAGGACAGTCACTTTCACCTCACCTATCTCACCGAAATTCCTGTTGATAGCACATTATGCACAGTTAGTCAATTAAGTTATCACATATAAAACGTAGGGTCTAGATTAGAGTGGTGCTAGAAAAGCACAGCAGGTCAGCCAGCATCCGAGGAGCAGGAAAATTGATGTTTCGGATAAAAGCCCTTCATCAGGAATAGGGGCTGGGTGCCTGCAGAGTGGAGAGATAAATGAGAGGGAGCTGGGGGTGGGGAGAAAGTAGCATAGAGTACAATAGGTGAATGGGGGTGGGGATTGAAGTGATAGGTCTGAGATGAAGATGGGGAAAGGTAGCATAGAGTACAATGGGTGAATGGGGGTGGGGATGAAGATGGTTGGAGATCAGTCACTTCAGTTCCAATACATTTCTATTGAAGTTCCTCAGGAAACTGTCCTAAGCCTAACCATCATCAGCAGCTTCATTAAAAGGTTGGGACCTTCGCTGATGATTGCACAATGTTCCGCACCATTTTAATTCCTCAGATACTTTGGACGTCTACATTCAAATGCAGCACAACATAGATAATATGCAGGGTTCAGGTGGTAAGAATCAAGTAACATTCATGTCACCCAGGAGTCAGCCTGTTACCATCTCCATTAAAAGAGAATTGAACCATCACCTCTTGACATTGAGTACAATGACCATCACTAAATCCCACAATCAACATACTGTGGCTTATCACTAACCAGAAACCAAGACTAGTCATGTAAATACTGATGCTTCAAGAGCAGCAATGTGGAGGAGCCAGTGTTGGACTGGGATGGGCAAAGTTAACAAAAAAAAATCACACAACACTAGGTTATAGTCCAACAGATTTATTTGAAAGCACTAGCATTCAGAGCACTGCTCCTTCATCAGGTAGTTGTGGAACAGGGTCATAAGACACAGAATTCATCTGTGATCCTGTTCTACAGCTACCAGACGAAGGAGCAGTGTTCTGAAAGCTAGTGATTCCAAATAAACCTGTTGGATTTTTTTCCTGTTATTGTGTGATTTTTAGCTTTAGGAGCAGGTCAGAGCCTAGGAATCCTGCTGCAAGAATCTCAACTCCAGACTCCCCGAAGCCTATCCACCATCTACAAGGTACACCTCAGCAGTGTGAAGGAATACTCTCCACTTGCCTGGATGTGTGCAGCTCCAGCAATACTCAAGAAGCTTGAAACCATCCAGGACATCACAGCCCACTTGATTGACACCACATTCCCAAACCTTCACTCCATCCACCAACACACAGTAGGAGCAATATGCACAATCTGAAAAATGCATGACAGAAATTCACCAGGCTGCTTGGACAGCACCTTCCCCGTGTCCAATACCATTGAGAAGGACAAGGGCAGCAAAATCATCACTATCTGCAAGTTCCTCTCCAGGCCATTCATCATTCTGACTTTGAAACATACCGTTTTTCTTTCAGTTTTATGGAGTCAAAATTACAGAACTCCTAAGGACAGTGTGGAATACCTACACCAATGGACTGCATTAATTTGGAATGGCAATTTACTAATTCTCTCCACCTTCTCAATTAGGGATGGTCAAAACATACTAGTGTTGCCATGATGTCAACATCCCAAGAATGAAATGAAAATCAACATTTATATTTTTAAAAAAGCTCTTTATTTACTTTTCTCTCATGTTTTTCCTGTAAATCACTTTCTGCAATCCTAATGTCAGGGACAAGTTAACAACAACTTGAGCCATTATAAGAAACAGAATAAGGTCTTGGTTCAACTTGTTATCCAACTCAGATCATTCTATAATATGGAGTAGCAACATGATGCTGTCTGTATGTTGGGGAGAAATATTTCAAGGACACAAGTTTTCATTAAGTCAAGTGTACACCAACCAGAACCAAACCATCAAATGTGCAATGTGGGTTCATCGAACATTCACAGCCATTATCACAGACTTCAAATCTCTCTGGACCACTTAATTTCTTCGCTATTAGCTGGCTTGAACCAAATGTTATTTAATAAGAAGAGCTGTAATTTCATGTGGCACAATATAATTATGTCAAACCTCAGTTGCAGGTCGGTTTGAAAATACCTATTGCAGATCTCCTGACATATAACGGCAATAGAAGCAATCTTCCTCAGAGCCTGCACAATTGCAAGCTTCCTTGTTTTCATTTTTCAAAATGCAACTCATTGAGAGAGACATCAGCAGCTTTCATTTTCTCTAGCATTGAACATACAACAGAATATAGAACATAAAACAGTAAAGCACAGTACAGGCTCTTTGACCCTCGATGTTGTGCTGATCTTTTATCCTACTCTAAGATCAAACTAACCGACAGACCCTACATTTTACTATCATCCATATGTCTATCCAAGAGTTGCTTAAATGTTCCTCGTGTATCTGACTCTACCACCACTGCTGGCAGTGCATTTCACACACCCATCACTCTTTGTGTAAGGAACCCGCCTTTGACATCTCCCCAATACCTTCCTCCAATCACCTTAAAATTATGCCCCTCATGATTGCCATTCCCGCCCTGGGATAAAGTGTCTGGCTATCCACACTGTCAATACCTCTTATCATCTTGTACACCTCTATCAAGTCACCACTCATCCTTCTTCACTCCAACGAGAATAGTCTTGGCTCCCTCAAACGTTCTTCATAAGACATGCCCTCCAGTCCAGGCAGCATCCTGGTAAATCTCCTCTGCACCCTCTCTAAAGCTTCCACATCCTTCCTACAATGAGGCAAAAAGAGCTGAACACAATATTCCAAGTGCAGTCTAACCAGGGTTCTACAGAGCTGCAGCATAACCTCATGGCTCTTAAAACTTAATCCCCCTGATAATGAAAACCAACACACCATACACCTTCTTAACAACCATATCAACTTAGATGACAACTTTGAGGGATCTATGGATGTGAACCTCAAGATTCTTCTGTTCATCCACACTGCCAAGAATCCTGTAAACTGCATTCAAATTCAACTTTCCAAAATGAATCACTTCACACTTTTGAACTCCATCTGCCAATTCTCAGCCCAGCTCTGCATCCAGTCAATGTCCCTTGCAATCTACAACAGCCCTCAACACTATCCACAACTCCACTAAACCTTCATGTCATCAGTAAACTTCCTGACCCACCCTTCCACTTGTTCATCCAAGTCATTTCTAAAAATCACAAACAGCAGAGGTCCCAGAACTGATCCCTGCAGAACACCACTGGTTACCAAGCTCCAGGTTGAATACTTTCCATCTACTACCACCCTCTGTCTTCAATTCTGTATCCAGATAGCCAAATTTACCTGTATCCCGAGCCTCCTTACTTTCTGAATGAGCCAACTATGGGGAACTTTATCATGCACTTTGCTAAAATCCATATATACCACATCCACTGCTCTACCTTCATCAATGTGTTTATCACATCCTCAAAGAACTCCAAAAGGAATGTAAAGCATGACCTGCCCCTCATAAAGCCATGCTGGCTATCTCTAATCAAACTATGCTTTTCCAAATAATCATAAATCCTGTCTCTCAGAATCCTTTCCAATAATTTGTCCACCAGCGATGGAAAACCAACTGGTCTATAATTCCCAGGGTTTTCCCTATTCCCTTTCTTGAACAAGGGAATAACATAGGCCATCCTCCAATCATCTGCTACTATTCCAGTGGTGAGTAAGGATGCAAAGAACATCACCAAAGGTGCAGTAATCTCTTCCCTCACTTCCTGTAGTAACCTAGGGTATATCCTGCCTGGTCCAGGGGACTTATTTATGTGCATATTTTTCAAAATTTCCAGCACATCCTTCTTCTTAACATCAACCTGTTTGGATGTATCAGCCTGTTTCATGCTGTCCTCACAACTGACAAGATCCCTTGCACTAGTGAATACTGAAGAAAAGTATTTATTAAGGACCACCCCTACCTCCTCTGACTCCAGGCACAGGTTCCATCCACTATCACTTATCAGCCCAACCCTGACTCTGGCTATCCTCTTCTTCCTTACATAAGTGTAGAACGCCATGGGGTTTTCATTACCCGCCAAGACATTTTCATGATCCCCTAGCTCTCTTAAATCAATTATTCAGTCCCTTTCTAGCTACCTTGTAACTGTCTAGAACTCTGTCTGATCTTTGCTTCCTCAACCTTAAGTAAGGTTCAGTCTTCCTCTTGACTAGATGTTCCACTTCTCTTGTCATCCAAGGTTCCTTTGCCCTACTATTCCTTCCTTGTCTCAGTGGGACAAAACTCTCCAGCACTATCAGCAAGTACTCCCTAATCAACCTCTACTGTGCATTTCCTTGAGAATATCTGTTCCCAATTTCTGGTCCACCATTCCTGCCTCATAGCCTTGTAGTTCCCATCTCCCAATTAAATACTTTCCCATTCTGTCTGGTCCTATCCTTCTCCATGACTATAGTAAACATCAGGGAGTTGTGATCATGATCACGAAAATGCTCTCCCATTGAGAAATCTGACACAGTTTGTTGCCGAGCACCAAATCCAATATGGCCTCCCCTCTAGTCAGCCTATCGACATATTGAGTCAGGAATCCTTCTGGGAGACACCTGACAAAATCTGCTCCATCCAAACTATTTGCACAAAAGGACATTCCAATCAATATTAAGGAAGTTAAAGTCACCCATGACAACAATCCTGTTACTTCTGCACCTTTCCAAAATCTGCCTCCCAATCTGCTCCTCCATGTCTCTGTTGCTATTGGGGGCTCCATAAAAAACTCCCAATAAAGAGACTGCACCTTTCCTGTTTCTGACTTCCACCCATACCGACTCAGTAGACAAACTCTCCTCAACGACCTCCCTTTTTGTAGCTATGATACTATCCCTGATTTGTGATGCCACTCCCCCACCTCTTTTACCTCCCTCCCTATTCTTCCTGAAACATCTAAATCTCAGAATATCCAATAACCATTTCTGCCCGTGATATCCAAGTCTCCGTACTGGCCACAATGTCGTAGCTGAACACTTTAACTCCTCTTCCCACTCCGCCAACGACATGCAAGTCCTTGGCCTCCTCCATCGCCAGACCATGCCAACACGACGCCTGGAGGAAGAGTGCCTCATCTTCCACCTAGGAACCCTCCAACTACAAGGGATGAATGCAGATTTCTCCAGCTTTCTCATTTCCCCTTTCCCCCACCTTTTCTCAGTCCCAACCCTCAGACTCAGCACTGCCTTCTTGACCTGCAATCTTCTTCCTGACCTCTCCGCCCCACCCCCTCTCCGGCCTACCACCCTCACCTTGACCTCGTTCCACCTATCGTATTCCCAAAGCCCCTCCCCCAAGTCCCTCCTCCCTACCTTTTATCTTAGCCTGCTGGACACACTTTCCTCATTCCTGAAGAAGGGCTTATGCCCGAAACGTCGATTCTCCTGTTCCTTGGATGCTGCCTGACCTGCTGCGCTTTTCCAGCAACACATTTTCAGCTCTGAGAAAGATACACAAACACAGATGGCTGTTTGTGCAGCCTAGAATCCCAGCTTGCGCCTCCACTCTCAGAACAATCAACCAAACCTAACACTCCAGACCTTTAACTAACCTTTACACCTCACGCTGCACAGGACAGACAGAATGGGGCCTACACAGACACCAAGCATTTAACTTCAATCAATTGGCCTCAAAATGAAATACCAGAAACATTATGGCAATACAGATTTGAGGGGAGTTAACAAGGCACACAGTCAGTACAACTGCCAGCCCTGATCTGACCTGGTTTCTGCACAGCCTCCCCAGAGGCTTCCAGCCCCAACAAGCAGCTTCAGAACCAAGAACCACAGAGGCCGAACAGAGACACTGAGTCAGGAAGACAAACCAAAAGCATCATCAGAACAAAGGACATCCGAAAGGGGGTAGGCCAATCAGGTGTTGTCCGAATAAGAGCCTCCAGACACAGGCCTGTTCCGAACCAAGAGAACTGACAGCAACAACCTCAGCAACCAGGCTCATTTTAAAACTCTGTTTCCCTCAGTGCTGAGCTGAAATTCAGAGACCCCAAAGTCACAACCTAGCTAGCAGGAAGGGGAAGGTGGGTGGTGATAGTGCATGGAACCCCAAGGGTAGGGAGCCTGATTAGTTTCTGTGATTAAAACTATTGGGTTCTAATAGTGTTTAAACTGGATTTAATTTAATATATGTATTTAATTACTGTCCTCTGTCTAAGTGGTAGTGTTAATTTCACTGTTTATCACATTTACCTTTATTTTTTGTATTATCCTTACCTTCTGTATTGAAATAAATGCAGAGATTCTTTTGCCCTGAAACACCTGTCTGCTGCCTTCTTCCCTTCACATTCCCTAAACAAGTCTAGTGTCTGGAACCCAGGGATCTGGGGGTGATTCGAACCACCCAAAATCAGCAAATCACTGAGTGCACACCAGAACCCTACAGAGTCATATAGTCCAACATCATGGAGAGAGGTCCTTCAGTCCAAACTGGTCCATGCCGTCCATCAACACTAACCCCATTTCCCTGCACTTTTTTTGCTCATATCCTTCTAAACCTTTCAGATCCATGTATTTGTCCAAAAGCCTTTTAAACGTTGTTAATGTACCCGCCTCAACCACTTCCAATGGCAGTTCAGGCAGCATCGGAGGAGCAGTAAAATCGACGTTTCAGGCAAAAGCCAATTCCTGATGAAGGGCTTTTGCCCGAAATGTCATTTTTCCTGCTCCTCGGATGCTGCCTGAACTGCTGTGCTCTTCCAGCACCACTAATCCAGAATCTGGTTTCCAGCAACTGCAGTCATTGTTTTTACCCACTTCCACTAGCAGCTCATTTCACATGTGTACCATCCTCTGTATAAAAAAGTTACCCCTCAGGTTCCCTTTAATTCTTCCCCTCTAACCTGAAAGTGATGCCATCTCATCCTCGATTCCACAACCCTGGGAAAATGACCAAGCACATTCACCCAATCCACACCATTCATGATCTTATACATTTCTATAATGTTCCCCTTCAGTTTCCTAAGCTCTGAAGAAAAAAAGGTCCCAGTTTGTCCAACCTCTCCCTAAAACACAGACCCTTGAGTCCTGGCAACATCCATGTAAATTTCTTCTGTACTCCTTGCAGTTTAATAACATCCTTCCTACGACAAGGTGACCAAAACTGAACACAGTCATAGTGCCAACTCGTAATGTAATAAGATGGGTCAGTATGGGTTCAAGAACATAAACTCTTCTTTTACAGCTTTATTTCAATGGAAGGAAGCTATTTGGCCCATCACATCTCTACTAACTCATTGAAAGAGGTATCCAATTAATTCCCCTACCTTCCTCTTTCTCCACGATGTTGCAAAAACAGTCCAAAAGTACGTACCAAAATCGGCAATAGATAGCGGGGTCCGGATCTGTGTGAGATGCTCTTCGGAGGGTGAGTGCAGATTCAATGGGCCAACTTGCCTCTTGCCACAGACTATGATTCTATGACTCTAGTCATTTGACTGAGTTGATTTAGTCGGCCTTAACTCTAACCAAGTTTGACAATAGGTTGTGCTATCTGCTTTCATCGACTGAGAGAACAGGGAGTGAACCACCTTTTGGGGGAGCTGCCTTTCAAAGATGATGTTAAACAGAGGGCCTCACAGCTGGACCTGACTTTCTCATCAGGTTATCTTGAATCAAAGCAGAGGGAAAGCCTGGGAAATGTTTGTCCCTTAACTATCCCAACAAAAGCAAGTTAGCCACCCAACCTGTGTTTTTGTTTGTGGGCACAGGCATATTAAAATTGCGCATCACATTTCTACAGTCAGGCAGTGACAACTCGTTGAGGGAATTCCAGAGTAGTCTCCCAGCCTTGAAATGAAGCCCAGCACAGTCCAGCGTTAAGGCCCGGTGTGGTCTGGAGACCAAGAGCCAGTATGGACAAGGTCAGAAGGACTGTTGCTCTGAATTTTGTATTTCTCTATTATCTAATTTATTCCTATGATCTGTAATGTCGGACTTTTCTTTATTTCCCTAATTTTTTTTCTCTAAGAACTTGTACTGAAGAATCTATCTGTACCTAATATGTTGCAATAAGTGGCGACTTATAAACGTTTTCATTTGAGTACATGTTACAGTCAAGCTAACACAATTCAAGTTATTGGGAACACGTTAGAAGACCCGAAAGCTGCCAAGTGAACGTGGGTTTTCATTTTTTTCCTTTTGCTTCTGACTGAGATGTGGTGACTCCTGCTCAAATGTAGGTACACGGAAAGCAGTGGAGTCAGATTTACCTGCACCTCTTCCACGAGCTGCCTGTCAATATTACCCACTTTGGAAATCTAAATTGCAGGTTGAGCTTGACAAATGTAATTTTGTCCTTCAGATCTTTTCTCATTCATTTGCAGAATGCTAGTGTTGCTGCCGTGGCCAGTATTCCTAATTGCCCTTGAGATGATTGGGATGACTAACCTTTTTGAAATACAGCTAAGTGGCTTGTTCAGAATGTAGCTAAGTTTCTATTCCACTGCTTTAAGTATGGGCTGCAGCTTATTGCCTTCACCACAGAACATGAAAGAGCCAGGTTCTCTTTTTAACATCAGTCTAGTTGGATCATGGTCACTATCGTTGATGATTAAATAAATCTGAAATAAAATGTAATGAAATTTAAATTTCCCAGGTGCCTCAATGAGATAAAAGCTCATGTCTGCGGATCATTAGTCTAAACTTCCAAATTACTAACCTCGAGGTATAAGCATTATTTTATCTTACCTCAACATGTTACAGCTCAGGTTAAAATGCGAGATCCTCAAACCAGTTCAGATGTTTCACTGGGAGTCTGTAATAAATGTTCTGAGATGATTTTATGTTACAAATCCTTGCCGAGTTTATTTTTTACAGTAATTAATTCTAAACAGACTGAAGGATGGGGGGATATTTTTCAACTCCAAGGTCAGGTAAATAAACAAATATGTTGACTGCAAATTTATTTCAGAACTGCTTGTAAAAGGAACAGACAAATGCTGTTTTTTATCTCTGGTTAGGTGGATTTGGCATGCTAAATTGTCAATGGCACCCAGACATAGGTGGGTTAGCCATGGGAATTGCGGGGTTACAGGGATGGGGTGGATCTGTGAGGATGCTCTTTGGTGGATCAGTGTGGATTCGATGGGCTGAATGGCCTGGTTCCACACTGTAGGAATTCTATGATTCTCTGATAAAACCTTTACAGATTTTCTGGACAAATTAGAGAAAAATCAACCTTTGGTCAAATTACATAGGATATTATTTTGTTGGCATTCATAATGTGACTAGACAAAGTTCAGCACCATTCATGACTCCTCAGATACTGATTCACTCCAGCGTCAAATATGACAAAAACTGGACCTATTCAGGTTTGGGCTGACTGGTGGCAAGTCAATTTTGTGATGCACAAAGTACCAGAAAATTACTCCGTCCAACAAGTGAGAAGTTAACTATCATCTATTGACATTCAACGGCCTAGCCATCATTGAATCTTGCATGAACAACATCCTGAGAGTTATTGACCAGAAAATAAACTGGGCCAAACAAATGAAGAATGTGGCTATATCAGCAAGTCTTAGGGTAGGAATCCTGTATTAAATAACTCAGTTTCTGATTCCCCAAAGTCTGTCCACCATCTATAAAACTGGGCTAAAGTGAAGACTGCAGATGTTGGAGATTAGAGTCAAGAGACTCTGCTGGAAATTCATAGCAGGTCTGGCAGCATCCGAGGAGCAGGAGAGTCAACGTTTTGGGCAAAAGCCCTTAATTAGGAATAAGGGCTCATTCCTCATTCCTGATGAAGGGTTTTTGCCCAAAACATCGACTCTTCTGCTTCTCAGATGCTACCTGACAAGCTGTGTTTTTCCAGCACCACACTCCCAACACCATCTATAAGACAACAATCAGGAGTGCATAAAAATTTTCATGCATAAAAATCCATTTCAAAGTTTCTCTAAGCTGAAAATTCTCACTGATTCATGTATATTTGCCTTTTCCATGACACATTGTAGATTTAGAACCAAGTTCCAATCCAGTACTAATGTGTCGGCAATATCGCCATTTGGACTGGAATAGTTCAACAATACAGCATAACATCATCTTTTCATGACAAGTAGACACATGCTTTGTCAATGTCATTCATCACACCCTGGGCAGCATGGTGCCTCAGCGGTTAGCACTGCTGCCTCACAGCATCAAGGACCTGGGTTCAATCCCACCCTCGGGTTACTACCTGTGTGGAGTTTGCGAGTTCTCCCTGTGTCTATGCAGGTTTGCTCTAATTTCCACCTACAGTCCAAAGATGCGCAGGCTAGGTGGATTAGCCATGGGAAATGCAGGGATAGGATGGGGGCTGGGTCTGGGTGGGATGCGCTTCAGAGGGAGGTGTGGACTCAATGAAACAAATAGCCTGCTTCCACACTGCAGGGATTTGTTAATCACGAGGACGGATTTTTAAAAAAAAACACATTAACTCAGAAATATCTCAGTGATTTCAGCAAAGTGAAAGAAAAAATTGCAGAATAAGCATAAGGACTGGGAATAAATAATTAGAAAGCTCAGCAGAATGTTTCACTTACCCATTACCACATTATTTCCTTTCGAATATACACTATTCACAAAGCCTTGTGACTCATCCTCTCCCAAGACAAGAGGCTGATAGTGCTGTCAAACTGCCCCAGAAATTGTTTTAAATGGTAGAATAACTCTTCAAATCTTTAACTTCCTATATTAAGATTATTTTTTTAAAACGCTACAATAAATTGCCCTGAGCACATTCTTACAAACACAATATCAGAACATCCTGTAGAAGCTGCAATTGGAAGATAACCCAAGAACAGATTTCTGCTTCAAGTGTACTGTGCTCACCTTACAATAATTTTGGCCACTATCAACATTATTATTTCCTCAGTTTGTTATTGGTCAGTATTGTGCCCAAGTCTAAATGTAGATCTAGATCTGGATTTGTGGGGGAGCACCTCATATTACTTTCTCAGGGACGTGATGGCCTTGAGGTTATATCATTAGACTATTCATATGGAAACTCTATTCATGTTCAGGTTTGGGACATGGGAGTTGATGGAATGTGAATTCAATAAATATCTGAAATTAAGAGTTTAATGATAACATAAAATCATTGTCAATTGTCAGGAAAAACCCAACTGATAAACTGCATCCAATTCTGGTGTCATTGCTATAAGAGAGATGTTGTGAAACTTGAAAGGGTTCAGTAAAGGTTTACAGGAAGTTGCCAGGGTGAGGGTTTGAGCTACAGGGAGACAATGGAGTTACTTTCCCTGTAGCCTCAGAGGCTGAGGGTAAACCTTGTAGAGATTTATAAAATCACAAGGGACATGGATAGGGTGAATAGACAAGGTCTTTTCCCAGAATAGGGGAGTTCAAAACTAGAGGATTTCAGGTGAGAGGGGCAAGATTTAAAATGGACCTAAGAAACAACTTCTTCATGCAGAAGATGGTGTGTGTATGGAATGAGCTGCCAGAGGAAGTGGTGGAGCCTGGTACAATTACAACATTTTAAAGGCATCTGGATGGATTTATGAATAGGAAGGCTTTAGAGGGATATGGGCTAAATGCTGGCAAATGGGACCTAAATAATTTAGGATATCTGGTCAGCATGGACAAGTTGGACTGGAGTGTTTTCTTCTGTCCTGTACATCTCTATGACTCTATGGTTCACTAATTCCTTTAGGTATGGAAATGACCATTCTTACCTGGTCCGGTCTGCATGTGACTCCAGACTCTCAGCAACCTGATTGACATATAATTACCCTCTGAGCAATTAGGGATTGGTAATAAATACTAACCTAGCCAGTGACACACACATCCCATGAATGAATTAAATCAAAAACAGACTAAGACCTGTCCCATTTCACACTGCCCCTGTCTGAATTTGATCCTGCTCCATAGGGATACCTCAAAATATTACACTCTTACAACAGGGAGGGATGAACTAGATCCTTTGTTGTTCACTTGCTCCATTAGGTGGTCATAACAAGGCTACTTTTAAAAGGATCTTTTCTTTATGTATCCTTGCCTCAGATCCAGATGATTTTAAACTTTAAAAAGGAGCCAATTTAATCAGGTTTCCTTGAATTAACAGAAAAGTGAGTTTAATAATTACTAAATGAGAGAAGAAACAATAACATCTATATACATAGATTAAAAGAAGGACTTGGCATAGATGAGTTGTACCAAAGGGTCTGTTTCCATATGACTCTATAAAAAGACTTTTAACAATGGACCACTCTCTGAATTGTACGTATGGAATGGAGAGTTGAAGGTTGTGGTCAATGCAGTATATGTCACTGAAAGCAGTGACAATAATAAATAAACAACCAATTTACCGATCCTATGCTTTGAAGGTTTATCCTGATCCTTTCAGCCATAGCTGGTTGTCAGCATGCAGAGTATTATGTTCTTTTCCATTTTTACCTGCAGTGCAGGGTGTTACAATGATTGATCCCCAAGCTGTGACCTTTACAGCACATTAATCCACACGTTACAACATCAGGCCACCGACACACGGACTAGTGAGAGAGTGTTAGTTTTTAACTCTTTTCACGGTGTATTCCTCAAAGGGCCAAAATACAAAGAATCTGCAAAATACTTTCTACCGAGAAGGGGGAAAGGAAATCAACCTAATCAACCCTGCACCACCATCTCTTCCCCCCCCCCACCCACCCCAATCACAATTATAGTTTCTGTTTGAAATAACATTTACCCTCTCCATGACCCTCGTGATTTTATAAACCTCTAAGGTCATCCCTTAGCTTCTGATACTCCAGGGAAAATAGCCCCAGTCTACTCAGCCTCTCCCTATAGCTCAAACTCTCCAACACTGACAACACCCTTGCAAGTCTTTTCTGAATCTTTTCAATTTCACAACATCTCTCCTATAGCAGGGAGACCATAATTGTACACAATATTCCAAAGGTGACCTAACCATCTACAGCAAGAACATGGCTTCCCAACTCCATTATTCAATGCACTAACCAATAAAGACAAGCATACTAAATGCGCCCCCCCCCCACCGTTCTCCCTCTCCCCCGCCGGTTTAAGTTACTAGATATGGCAATAACGCGGAGGATAGTATTTCTGGCAATGTAAGTAAGTCAAATCCATACATGTGTTACACTCACGACTTTGAATTTATAAGCAGAAAAAAGACTGGGATATGATAGTGAAGATTCTGTAGATTCTTGTACTATCAGTCCCCGCAAAGCTAAGGCATTAGAATTAAAGGTCTTTTCCCCAGGGTGGAGGAGTCCAAATCTAGAGGGTATTTGTTTAAGGTGAAAGGGGAAAGATATAAAAGAGACCTAAAGGGCAACTTTGTCCTATTGATCTTTGTCTTATTGCTCATCACAGATGATGGTTGAAATTTTCTGGAGGTAAATGTTAAGAACAGTGATACCACGATCTCTGCTCAATTGCTTGCCACTGATGCAAAATCCCCGTCTTGAAATTGTCCAAAGCTTCGTAAAACTGTCTGCAGCCTTGATATTATAGATGATCCCAATGTAATATTCTGACCACATATAGAGACGTTGAAGATAGGAGCAGGAGTCGGCCATTCAACCTCTCAAGCCTGTTCTGCCAATCATAATGATCATAAAACAAAATAAAACTGCAGATACTGGAATCCAAAGTAGACAGACAGGAGGCTGGAAGAACACAGCAAACCAGGCAGCATCAGGAGGTGCAGAAGTCGCCATTTTGAGTGTAACCCTTCTTCAGGATTATAGAGGATTATTGAGCTCAATATCCTAACACTGCTCTCCCCTATATCCCATGATTCCTTTTGCCACATGAGCCGTATCGACTTTCTTTTTGTTTTGGCCTCAACCACTTTCTATGGCAGTGAATTGCACAAGCTCACCACTCTGAGTGAAGACATTTCTCATTTCAGTCCTAAAAGGTTTACCCCTTATCCTTATTTTATGACCCCTCGTTCTGGGACCCCCTCCCCTAACCACCACCATCAGGAATATCGTTTGTGCATCTAACCTCTTCAGTCAGGTTAGAATTACACAGGTTTCTATGAGAACTCTCCCCTCCCCCCATTTTTCTAAATTGCAGAAAATACAATCCAACCTTTCCTCATACATCAGTCGTGATAATCGTGCCATCAGCAACCTTGCCTTCATCCTTCTCTTTAACATTACATACACCCAATCCTGCTTTAGCTCATCTGCTGCTGGCATTCTATCCATGGCTTGTTACTTACAAACATGATCATTTCAATATGCTTTTGAATTGCCTGTAAACTAATGATGGTAAATTCTTTGTGAACAATATTTAGCATTCTGTTACAAAAGGGATTAGCAATTCATTAATGCCATCGCAGCTCCCTTCATTGCATTGTTTGAAGTGTGGAAACTATTGTGCTCTCAGAATAATTTAGCTTTAATCTTATTCTTCTCATCTGCTATATAAAAAAATCAGGTATCTACGACAGAAAGGAATAATCCAAAGTGGGCTGACACAAAGGACTTTACTGTTTTGTTCTCTCTCTCTTGTTGATACTGCCACGTTGCTTTCAATTTGAACTGAAAAGAAAATCACACTTTCCCCTTTGCAGGGCTACTCCATTGTCTTCCTCCAGAGCTTGAATGGACTAGGAAGATTACAAGAAAATGTAAATGGCGGTGGTTGTTGCAGGCAAATGATCTCAGCCCCAGGATGTTATAATACAATCGTGAGAAACGCCTGCAGTGATGTTTCAGGGTTGAGATGGTTGACCTCCAGCAATCCCAACGATGACCTTTTGTGATAATTATGACTTGAAACAATGGGGAGTTATGGCCAAATTTACACCCAGTTAGATGCTGGAAAAGTATAGTCAGTCAGGCAGCATCTGAGGAGTAGGAGAGTCAACATTTCAAGCATAGTTGAAACTTTCTCCTCGAACGTTTCAAGCATAGCCTCTTCATCAGCTCTTCCTGATGAAGAGCTTATGCTCAAAACATCAACTCTTCTACTCCGTGGATGCTGCCTGACTGGCTGTGCTTTTCCAGCGCTCTACTTTTTGACTCTGATCTCCAGCATTTGCAGTCCTCTCTTTCTCTCAGTTAGATGCTGCCTTGATGCCAAGGGCAGTGATGTTATCAGAGTTAGAATTAGAAGCTATTCACCCTCAGGGTCTTGCTAAGATAGACTAGTGTCTTCCGAATGTTGACACAAATTAGCTTATTGCATAACTGCAAACCACGTAACATCACAAGAACATGTCTGATTCTTTTCAAGTCCATGCAAGGTTTCCGAACTTGACCTGTGGCATCACAGTGGGAAGAGTTCTCTCTCTCCGTGCACTCCCCCAACCCCAGATGTTAACCCTGTCAGACCCTTGCACAATAAGAAATTCTTCTTTTACCGACTGAATTCATCATTTTTGTCTTTGTTTGGAACCAAGTGCTTGAGTTCTGATATGGAATGGAGTGGAGTGGCCCTGACAGAACCCAAAATCAGTATTGGTAAGCAGGATATTGAATCACCAGAGACTCGCCATAGTGTGCAACAGACCACTTGGGTCAACGAGTCTATACTGACTCTCTAAAGAGCATCACATCCAGACTCACCCCTTACCCTAACCTTATAACCCTGCATTTCCCATGACTAATCCACCTAAGCTATTCCTGGATACCATGGGACAATTTAGCATGACCAATCCACCTAATATGTGCATCTTTAGACTGTGGGAGGAAACCAGAGCACCTGAAGGAAACACACGCAGACACAGGGAGAATGTGCAAACTTCATAGACGGTCACCCGAGACTGGAATTGAACTCGAGTCCCTGATACTGTGAGACAGCTGTATTAACCACTGAACCACCATGCCACCCATTGTTGCGTCAATGCCACTTGACAGCCATACGCACAACAATTTTTTGACACTTTTCTGATGATTGAGATTAGCTGGAATTGGGCAGGTTGGATTAGCCATGCTTTTTGTGGACAAGAAAAACCTGGACAATTTTTGACAATTAGTATCTTCTAGATAATGCTGTACCTGAATTGAAACAGATTTGTTCGGGCCATGGCCAGTTCTGGAACACAAGTCTTCAGGACACGGTTGGGATGTTGTTATGATCCAAAACCTTTGTTACTTCCATTGTCTGCAACAGTGATTTGAAATTCAAATTGGCGGATGTTGTGGTCACTAGAACTTCAAAGGGCATGAGCAGCCGATGTATTGTAAAGTTTCTAATTGCAAGTGTCTTCCCAATTCATTATCACTGGATTAAAATCTGAAGAATCAACCAAATAATTTTAAAATGGAGTCTGAGGCCTAATCGATTTAGACTAGTGCTCAGTATGTTGCAAACCCAAGAGATGTGACAGTGAACTTCAAAAATACTTTAACATTTCCCCCACAGTCAGCCAGTTTTAAAAAATGCTTATGCACAGCTTGCATTTTCATGAAAACTGAAACAATCTTCAGCTACAACCTTTTTTTTTAAAAAATAAACGCCAACTGTGAAACGTTGAGAGAGAAAGTCTAGAACATTCTCTATGTTGAAAGCACAGTTGTTATGGGACTACCTGGAGTCTTGGCATCCTCACACTGTACATCTTTTAATCAATTTGTGCTCAGATCGCAAGTGAATTTTGAAAACCCGAGTTACAAAGCTTTCCATGGAATTCTTACCGTGCAGAAAGAGGCCATTCAGTCTATCAAATCTACACCGACCCTCCGAAGAGCATCTCGCCCAAATCCTTTCCCCCACTGTGACCCCAAGTTTACCATGACCAATCCATCTAGTCTGCACATCTTTGGATTGTGGGAGGAAACTGGAGCACTGGTAGAAACCCAAGGAGAACGTGCAAACCCCACTCAGACTGTCACCCAAGGCTGGAACTGAATCAGTCTCTGCTGCTGTGAGACAGCAGTGCTAACCGTTGTGCCACCATGCTGCTCCCTGTTCTTTTCCTTTCATTGGCAATGAACGTTCAAATAGTGAATGAATATCCAGACTTTGTGATGAAGAGAAGTTTTATAGAATTTATAGAATCCCTACAGTGTGGAAATATTTCAGTATTTCTTAAAAAAAAACTCACCAATAGTCACTTAAAATTAATTCCTTTAGTTTTTCAGACATTCAGGGAAAGTTCACTTGTAAACACAATCCCTCCAGGCAGAACATTCCAATCTCACTGCAGTGCAATCTGTTCACGGCATTTAATGTAAGAACCCTCATACAATCACTCAAATGTTTAGTTCTTTGCTGTTTAGTCAATAATTTGACATTTGTTTTGGTCATTCAGAGGGTGAAGCAATCACTGGCTGGGCTGGCATTTATTGACCATGTCTACTTGCCTTTAAGGAGGTGGAATCCATTTAGTCTAAGTATAGACCACAAGGGTATTAGGAATGGAAGATTTTGATCCAGTAAACCTCTAAGAATAACAATTATTTCCAAGTCAGTGTAGTCTGTAACTTGAAGAGAAATTGGCAAATCATAGTGTTCACTTGCATCTGTCATGCTTGTCCTTCTAGACTGCGATAATTATGAGTTTAGAAAGTGCTGTCGAAAGAGCATTGCCAAGTGTATGCTGTGCATCATGTGGATGATACACACAGCTATATTAGGTAAAAACAATGACTGCAGATGCTGGAAACCAGATTCTGGATTAGTGGTGCTGGATGAGCACAGCAGTTCAGGCAGCATCCAAGGAGCAGTAAAATCAACGTTTCAGGCAAAAGCCCTTCATCAGGAATAAAGGTAGAGAGCCTGAAGCGTGGAAAGATAAGCTAGACTAGGATGGGGGTGGGGAGAAAGTAGCATAGAGTACAATAGGTGAGTGGGGGAGGGGATGAAGGTGATAGCTCAGGGAGGAGGGTGGAGTGGATAGCTGGAAGTTTGGAACTAGGGTGAGGTGGGGGAAGGGGAAATGAGGAAACTGTTGAAGTCCACATTGATGCCCTGGGGTTGAAGTGTTCCGAGGCGGAAGATGAGGTGTTCTTCCTCCAGGCGTCGGGTAGTGAGGGAGCGACGGTGAAGGAGGCCCAGGACCTCCATGTCCTCGGCAGAGTGGGAGGGGGAGTTGAAATGTTGGGCCACAGGGGGGTGAGGTTGATCGGTGCGGGTGTCCCAGAGATGTTCCCTAAAGCGCTCTGTTAGGAGGCGTCCAGTGTCCCCAGTGTAGAGGAGACCACATCGGCAGCAACGGATACAATAAATATGATTAGTGGGTGTGCAGGTAAAACTCTGATGGATGTGGAAGGCTCCTTTAGGGCCTTGGATGGAGGTGAGGGAGGAGGTGTGGGCGCAAGTTGTACAATTCCTGCGGTGGCAGGGGAAGGTGCCAGGATGGGAGGGTGGGTTGTAGGGGGGTGTGGACCTGACCAGGTAGTCACGGAGGGAACGGTCTTTGCGGAAGGCGGAAAGGGGTGGGGAGGGAAATATATCCCTGGTGGTGGGGTCTTTTTGGAGGTGGCGGAAATGTACACAGCTATATTGTCTTTCAGTGCAGCAGGGAGTGAATGAAGGTGAATGTGGTACAATGCAAGCAGGCTCATTTGTCCTGGATGCTATCAAGCTTCTTGAGTGTTGTTGGAGCTGCACCCATCCAGGCAAGTGGGTAGGAGTCCATTGCATTCCTGAGAGTACATCTTGGAGATGGTATCCATGAGGTGAAATATACACTACAGCCCCCCCCTATTAGAAGCTAGAGTACTTCCACATGGCTGGTCCTGTTCAATTGCTGATCTATAGTAACCCAAAGGATATTGTTAGTTGAGAAGTCAGCATAAAAATGTGTTGCTGGAAAAGCGCAGCAGGTCAGGCAGCATCAAAGGAACAGGAGAATCTACGTTTCGGGCATAAGCCCTTCTTCAGGAATGTGGAGGGTGTGCCAAGCAGGCTAAGATAAAAGGTAGGGAGAAGGGACTTGGGGGAGGGGCGTTGGGAATACGATAGGTGGAACGAGGTCAAGGTGAGGGTGGTAGGCCGGAGAGGGGGTGGGGCGAAGAGGTCAGGAAGAAGATTGCAGGTCAAGAAGGCACTGCTGAGTCTGAGGGCTGGGACTGAGATAAGGTGGGGAAAGGGGAAATGAGAAAGCTGGAGAAATCTGCATTCATCCCTTGTAGTTGGAGGGTTCCTAGGTGGAAGATGAGGCACTCTTCCTCCAGGCGTCGTGTTGGCATGGTCTGGCGATGGAGGAGGCCAAAGACTTGCATGTCCTTGGCGGAGTGGGAAGAGGAGTTAAAGTGTTCAGCCACGTGGCGGTTGGGTTGGTTGGTGCGGGTGTCCCAGAGGTGTTCGTTGAAACGTTCCGCTAGTAGGCGGCCTGTCTCCCCAAATGTATAGGAGGCCACATCGGGTGCAGCGGATGCAGTAAATGATGTGTGTGGAGGTGTAGGCGAACTTCTGACAGATATGGAAGGATCCCTTGGGGTCTTGGAGGGAATTGAGGAGGAAGGTGTAGGCGCAAGTTTTGCATTTCTTGCGGTTGCAGGGAAAGGTGCCGGGAGTGGAGGTTGGGTTGGTGGGGGGCGTGGACCTGACGAGGGAGTCACGGAGGGAGTGGTCTTTCCGGAACGCTAGTAGGGGTGGAGAGGGAAATATATCCTTGGTGGTGGGGTCTGTTTGGAGGTGGCGGAAGTGACGAAGGATGCTACGATGTATCTGGAAGTTGGTGGGGTGGTAGGTGAGGACCAGAAGGGTTCTGTCCTGGTGGCGATTGGAGGGGCGGGGTTCAAGGGCGGAGGAGCGGGAAGTGGAGGAGATGCGGTGGAGAGCATCGTCAACCACGTCTGAGGGGAAATTGTGATCTTTGAAGGAGGCCATCTGGGTTGTTCGGTATTAGAATTGGTCCTCCTGGGAGCAGATGCGGCGAAGGCGAAGGAATTTGGAATATGGGATGGCGTTTTTACAGGGGACAGGGTGGGAGGAGGTGTAATCTAGGTAGCTGTGAGAATCAGTCCGTTTATAGTAAACGTCTGTGTTGACTGACTCCCACAGCCTACCACCCTCACCTTGACCTCGTTCCACCTATCGTATTCCCCACGTCCCTTCTCCCTACCTTTTATCTTAGCCTGCTTGGCACACCCTCCTCATTCCTGAAGAAGGGCTTATGCCAGAAACGTCGATTCTCCTGTTCCTTTGATGCTGCCTGACCAGCTGCGCTTTTCCAGCAACACATTCTTAAGCTCGGATCTCCAGCATCTGCAGTCCTCACTTTCTCCGGAGAAGTCAGCATGTCAAGGTCAATGGTTAGAATCTTTGTGGAGATGGTTATTGCCTGGTATGTGTGGTGTGAATACTACTTGCCACTTCTCAGTCCAAACTTGGATATTATTCAAGTCTTGCTGCCTTTGCACACAGACTACTTCAGTATCTGAAAAATTACGAATAGTATTGAGTGTTGTGCAATCATCCGTGTATAACCAATGACTGACCTTTTGATGGAAGGCAGGTCATTGATGAAACTGCTGAAGATGGCTGGGCTTAGGAGACTACCTTGAGGAACTCCTGCAGTGATGTCCTGGAGCTGGAATGCCTGCCCTCCAACAACCACAACCGTCTTCCTTTTGATTAGGTTTGATTCCAAGCAGTGATGAGTTTTGTCCCATTTCCCATTGCCTCAAAGAAGTCCTTGATGCTAGAGTTGGGTCAAATGCTGCCATGATGTCAAAGGTTATCATGATCACCTCACCTAAATTCAGCTCTTTTGTCCATTTTGAAACAAGACTAATGAGGTTGGGAGCTGAGTGGTCCTGGCTGAACCCAAACTAGACATCAGTAGCAGGTTATTGCTGAGCAAGTGCTGTTTGATAAAACCATAATGACACCTTCCATCACTTTACTGTTGATCAAGAGTAGACTAATGCATTGGTAATTGGCCAGGTGTGATTTATCCTGCTTTTTGCACCCTGGATGTACCTGGACAGGCAGATGGTTAGTTATAGCTGCACTCAATCAGCTTGGCTAGTGTCACAGTAGGCTCTGGAGTCAAAGAATGTTGTAAGGCCCATTGCCTTTGCAGTTTACAGTACCTTTAGCTGTTTCTTGACATCATGTGCAGTGGAGTGAACTGACTGAAGACCGACATCCAAGACGTTGGGAACACTATAGGAGGCCAAGAAGGATCATCCACTTCATACTTCGAGCCAAAGGTTGTTGCAAATGCTTCAGCTTCAACTTTTATACTAATATGTTGGGCTTCCACATCATTGAGGATGGGGCTATCTGGGGTGCCTCCTCCTCCTCCAGTGAGTTGTTTACTACCAATCAGGACCAGATATGCAGGACTTCAGAGCCTAGATCTGATCCCTTGGCAATGGAATCGATTAGCTCTTATCCATCAATCTGCTGTTTCTCATACAAGTATTCTCGTGCTGTCGAATTACCAGGTTAAAACCTCAAATCTAGGTACGTCTGGTGCTGCGCCTGGCAAGTCCTCCGGCACTCTTTACTGAACAGGTATTAAACCTCTGGCTTGATGGTAATGGGAGGGTGGGGCATATGTCAATGAGTTTGCAGATTGCGCTCGAATAAATTTCTCTTGCTACTGATGGATGTCCAGCCATGAGTTGCTCAATCTATCCAAACCTAGAAGATTTATCATAGCGCTGCTGCTTCATGTAACTATAGTCTCAAGGCGAAGGTCGGATTGCATGATGTTTATGGTGACTTATATCATCATCTGCAACAGGTAGGTTTGTAAGGAAAAGTCAAAACGTGTGGCGATGGAAAAGCACAGCAGATCAGGCAGCATCAGAGGAGGAGAGTCGATATTTTGGGTATAAGCCCTTCATCAGGAACGTTGGGGGGTGGAGGTGGTGGGCAAGGGGCTGAAAGATATATAGGAATGGGCTAGGTCTGGAAGGCAGATGGCTTGGAAGGCGATAGATAGATGAAGGTTGGCGGGGGGAATGGTGATAGACCGAAGTGGAGGGTGGAGTGGATAGGTGGGAAGGAAGATGGACAGTTCAAGCAGGTGGTGTCAAGTTGGAGGGTTAGATCTGGGATAAAGGAGGGGATTGGCGATGAGGAAACTGGTGAAATCAACATTAATTCCCTGAAGTTGGCTGCTCCCAAGGCAGAAAATGAGGTGTTCTTCTTCCAGGCATCAGGTGGCTTGGATTTGGTGATGGAAGAGGCCCAACACTTGCATGTTCTTAGCAGAGTGGGAGGGGGAAGTTGAAGTGTGGTTGGCCACAGGGCAGTAGGGTTGTTGGGTGCATGTGTCCTGGAGATATTCTCTGAACTATTCTGAAATTTGGCATCCTGTCTCCCAGTGTAAAGGGGACCACATCAAGAGCAATAGACACAATAGCAGAGATGTTGGGACGTGCAGGAAAATCTCTGCCGGATGTGGAAGGATCCTTTGGGGCTTTGGATGGAGGTGAGGAGGGAGGTGTGGGTACAGATTTTACACCTCTTGTGGTGGCAAGAGAAGGTATCAGGAGTGGAGGCCAGGTTGTGGGGGGCGTGGACGTAACAGGAGTGTCACGGGGAGAATGGTCTCTGCGGAACGCTGGTCGGGGTGGGAAGGATTTGGATCTGGTGGTGGGATCGGTCTGTAGGTGACGGAAATGGCGAAGGATGATGCACTGTGTCCAGAGATTAGTTGGGTGGAAGGTGAGGACCAGGCAGGTTCTATCCTTGTTGTGTTTAGAGGAGTGGGGCTCAAGGGTGGAGGTGCGGGAAGTGGAGGGGATGTACTGGAGAGGTCAGTTTGTTTCTCCAGTGGTGATGCACTCACCACCAGCTGCAGACCAAGCTATTTGCTTTTCAAATAACAAATTCCAGCTCAATTTGTAGTGGTGTTGTTAATCCACTATGGTGATGGACATTGAAATCCTCCATCCAGAGTACATTCTGTGCCAATGTCATCCTCAGTGCATCATCTAAGTGTTGTTCAATATGCACAAGTATTGATTCAGCTCTGACAAAGAGTTATCTAGACTTGAATGCTAGCATGCTCTCTCTCCACGGATGCTGCCTGACCTGCTGTGATTTCCAGCATTTTTTGTTTTCTGCACAAGTATCGATTCACCAGCCAACAGGGGAATTATGTGATAATCAGCAGGTTTCCTTGTCCCCTGTTTGGCCTGATACCATAACTGTCCATGTCAAAATTAAAGACTTCCAGACTTACTGCTTCCTAACTGTTTCCCACAGTGATGTCACTTCTGCTAGGTTGATCCTGCTGATGTGGCATTTGTGATGGTGGCACGTAGGACATAATCAAAAGGTGTGTGTGGATAATGCCATGCCTTTCGTTTGAATAATCCAAAACAGTTCTCCTAATTTTGACACCAGTCCCCAGATGGTAGGAAGAAGGACATTGCAGGGCCAATAGGGCAGAGATTACCATTGTCATTTCAGCCCTATCACATTCTCAGCTACCTTCCCACCCCCAGCCCACAAGCCTCATTCCTGATGAAGGATTTGTGCTCGAAACGTTGATTTTCCTACTCCTCGGATGCTGCCTGACCTGTTGTGCTTTTCCAGCACCATACTATCGATATTGTCATTTCAGATACTTAGATTGATGCCACACTGGTGCATCTGCTTTCCTTCCTTTGAGATTTGTTTTCATCAGTTTTGATACAATCAAGTGGCTTGTTCAGCCACTTCTGAGGGGATTCTGAGTCAATCACCTTGTTGTGCGCCTGGAGTCACATGCAGGACAAAGAAACGACACAAGGATCAGACTTTGGTGTTTTTAGCTGTAGGTGATGATCTTAGTTCAAAAAGAGCCTCGCTGTTCTCCTGGGCACAGCTTGCATTGGGATAAGAGTCTGGCTTCTTTACAGAGAGTTGTTATGAATGAAGTTCAGTGATGGGTAATTTTGTGCTATACATTTGAATCGACTGAGAAATAAATTGAAGGTGATATAATCTTATCGCAGATACATGAGCGAATTCCATGTTTTCAGTTCAGGTTGTTTTAGATATAAATAATTGATTAAAAAGTGCAACATGCTATGCACTGCTAGGCTAATATTTAATGGAATTTGTGTTACTGTAATTTATGGAATTGTATTGGAACAACCGTGCTTAAATTTAAAAGTTAGGCATTGCGTCCAATGCTTTGAATTTAAAACATAATAATGCTAAACTTTTGAGTTAAAACAAAGAAGACAGGAGTTTACTAGTTGGAATACAAAATTAATCATAAGGGTTTTCTGAGGACTGTATCTGTTCAACAATGCAAAGGTCTCAGAATGCCTCTGACCTCACTTAAAGAAAAACTAGAATCAAGCGATGTTCTACATGCAGATGCGTACAGGGAACTTAAATGTATGAGACACAGAACTGTCAACAGCATTGTAACTCAGCTCTGTCCAGCCCTCATTGCACTAGATTACACTAGGTCTGACTAGTACCAATGTGAAATTACACTTTTCTTTTCCCAGCCTTAGTTTAGCAAGCCATTTTGTTGTCTCTCTTTGAACTCACTGAATAGCAAAGCAATAATTTACTCAACGCATTTTCTATCAAGAGTGAGGCTCTCATTCCAATACATCTGAATGCAGAAGAACAGAAATATTTCTTTCGAACCAAGATAATCACATACAACTGAAAACACCAAAGCCTGATTCTTATATGTAGTTTCCTCAGATAATAAGAGACTTCTGACACACTAACGAAGGTAGCATGAAATTCAAGTGCACAGACGTGTAGAATCATAAACAATTGTCAAGGAGCTGCAATTGGGATTCAGTAGTAAAAGCTGCCCAATTCACCCAGCTAACTGGCACCCAACTCAATCGAAATTACTGATATCTGATGGAAAGGTTTTCTCACAGCCATTGTCATTTCCCAAGGCTACTTCTGGAAAGTAAAGAGATATATTCACTTTGAAAAGAATGACTCTTATCAGGTTCATTGAAGAAATGTTGGAGGAGGGAAGAAGGGGTGAAAGTGAAAGTGAAAGTATCTGTTCATCAGATCCCAGAGATGATACCACCTCCAATGATATCTGCTGGAGACAGAGTCAACTGGGGACTTTCCACCTGCCCCTAAAAGTATAAGGTTGCCAATTAGGATAATTAAGAAATCAATTGGGAAAATAGTGGGATCTTCCCAACCTTGAGTGGTCCTTGACTGAAGGAGAGTGCCTGAGGCTGTTACCCCAGTATCAGAGCAGGTGGGCATTGACACTTGCTGTGAATATTCCGGCCATGAAGTCACTGGGGAGAGAAGGCCACAGTGATGTTGTGAAGAGACTCCCTTCTACAGTGAAGGCTTGACCCCTATGGCCGTTCTTTATTTGAAGATATTTTCGAAAATGTCTAAGAGATCTATTCTGAAGCCCACCAATTTCCCACAGCAGCATTCTTTCTTGGACTGTGGCTGCTGACCATCCAGAGTTGGGCTCCAGATTAGGCCTACCAACTTGGGGAACTGTCCTGTTTCCCCAATTGAATACAGAATGCTGTGACAGCCTATTAATTGACCATCCCCTTGTTACCATGAAGCCATCTGACACCAGTGGGTTGGAGTCATTCTTAGTCATGACAGCAGACAGATTTAAAAGCTTCTAAGATTCAACCCAAACTTTTGCAGTAAGCATTGTAATATATGAACTGATTATTTTGGCTGAGTATAATGACTCTCTCCCCAGGGACAGGGAGAGAGATAGGGTGGGGTTCACGTTAAATGGCCATAGTCTGTCTATCCAAATCTGCTGATTTCACAAGGGGAGGCTTTGGGTAGCCTACTCACTCGTGGGTCAGTTAAGGCCCTTAAATAGTCCACAGAAGGATCTATTCCAGCAACAACTGATATTTTATCCAGAGAAAGAGAGGACATGCCACCAATAAGAGCTGCCAGCTTGGTGGAAACAATGTGGCTGCTGCCTGACCTGGCAATCTGTGCCCATCAGAAGCCTACCTATGCGTTAAATCCCCCTCATTAATGTCCCTGTCCACCTCACCCCCATCCCACAACATAAACACTCTTGACCTATCAGCGCCTGTCCTCGCCCACTTCAAAGGCCCCACACTGGGACCCCAGACATATCTCTCAGCCCACACTCCATCACTGAATGTCTGCCTTCGGAGATAGTGCAGTCTGAGGAATAGCCACTATATAATAGAGTTTTTCGAGAGTTGGAAGTGATCGGACTGTTTTGATTGGTCCCACTTCTATCAAAAAGAATGGAGTGCAATGTCAAATTTAATTTGACTCCTCCTTGCTTCAGGACTTTAACAAATCAGTGTATGAATGCTTTAAGTAAGCCCCTCCTTCCAGCTTGCCATCAGCCCAAGTGCCCACTAGCCTTAAGATTGTGTGCTTATAAGATTCCTCAAGGTTCATCAGTTAATAATCCAATTGGTCTCATCAACTAAAGCTCTGAGACCTCTGCCAGTGTTGTTCTTCATGTTAACAACCAGACAACTGCAACAGTGGCTCACATAGGACTTCCTCCAGATTCCTTTTGGATGACTGGCATCTCCTGGCAATGGTTTGGCCAACATCTAGAGTTGTCAATGTGAAATCTCAGGATTGTCCACATAAATCAAAACAAAGCATTACATCTCAGAACACAAACTTGGCCACTCAATATAAACAAATGCTCTTCAATACGAAATTGTTCGGCCACAGTGATAAATGTGATATCCAAGGATATGTTCTATCAAGCAGCATCAGTGTTGATCAGCTGCCTGGGATTTGCGCTTCTGGAGATTATGCTCACTATTCTCATCAAGACAATAAACAGCTAGTAAGTGGAAGGACTACCCCTTACAAGGATTGGACATCTTAGCAACCTCATAAAAAAATACAAACTTCTTGTTTTTATTCTTCCCCACAGCTCCTTGATTACTGTTTCAAGCTTAGGCATTATAATTGCTGTGTGGCAATAACCATCATTAATAAAAATTCAAAAAGAAATTTTCATTTTGTAAGCTTTGACTTGGAGGCACACTTTTCAGGCCACAAAATAATTTATTTTCAATTACCTTGTCAAAACTGTCAAACCACCTCTTGATTCAAAGCAGCAAATACAATTTTGAGGCAGACTGTGGAATATATTCATCTGAAGAGCAAAGCATTGGACAGGAGAAATTCTGGAATTTTATGCCTGTAGAAATTAACAATTACATTATCCCCCCTTCAATATTCAGTGCATTTGATAACACTGATAATTTATAATCTTCAGAGAACCAGGCTTTTTTTCTGATGAGTCTTCCCTTCTAATTTGTTGTAGAGTCATAGAGATGTACAGCATGGAAACAGACTCTTGAGTCAAACTCATCCGCACTGACATCCCAATCTGACCCAGTCCTATTTGGCAGCATTTGGCCCCTATCCCTCCAAACCCTTCCTATTTATATACCTATCCGGATACCTTTTAAATGTTGCAATTCCCACTAGCCTCCATCACTTCCTCTGGCAGCACATTTCACACACACACACACACACACCTCTATGTGAAAAGGTTGCCTCTCAGGTCCTGTTTGAATTTTTTCCTCTCACCTTAAACCTATGCCCTCTAATGTTGGGTTCCTCTACCCTAGGGAAAATACCCTGGCTAGATTAGAGTGGTGCTGGAAAAACACGGCAGGATAGGCAGCATCCAAGGAACAGAAAATCGACATTTCGGGCAAGAGCCCTTCATCAGGAATGGGCTTTTGCCCGAAACGTTGATTTTCCTGCTCCTCGGATGTTGCCTGACCTGCTGTACTTTTCCAGCACCACTGTAATGTAGACTCTGATCTGCAGTGTCCTCACTTCTGCCTAAAATACCTTGGCGGTTCACCTTATTCATGCTTATGATTTTATAAACTTCTATAAGGTCACCTATCAGTCTCCAATGCTCCAGAGAGGAAAGTCCAAGCTTATTCAGCCTCCAGTTCCAACGACATCCTTGTAAATCTTCTCCGGATCCTCTCAAGTTCCACAGCATCCTTACTATGGAAGGGTGCTCAGAATTGTACACAGTTTTCCAAAAGTGGCCTCATTAATGTCTTGTACAGCTGCAAGATGACATCACAAATTCTAACTCAATGCGTTGACCAATGAAGGTAGGTGTGCCAAATGTCTTTGTCACAGCCCTGTCAACCTGTCACTCCACATTCAAGGAATTGATCATCTGCACCCCTAGGTCTCTTTGTTTGGCAACACTCCCTATCATGAACTGTATAAGTCTTCATCTGAGCAAAAAGCTACACCTCACGTTTATCTAAATTAAACTAGGGTCTGGTCAAGAAAAAGGAGGAGGCTTGTGTCAGATAGAAGCTGGGAATCCCTAGAAGAATATAACTGCAGTAGGAGTATATACAAGAGGAAAATCAGGACGGCAAAAAGGAGACATGAGACAGTTTTGCCAAATACAGTGAAGGACAATCCAAAGAATTCTAAAAATGCATTAATGACAAAAGACTAACTAGGGGGAGAATTGTGTCCCTTAAAGATCAACAAGTCTGCTTGTGTGGGGAACTGCAGGAGGTGGATGAGATACTAAACGAGTATTTTGTGTTAGTGTTTACTGTAGAGAAGGACGTGGAAGCTAGGGAACTTGGGGAAATAAATAGTGACTGCCTTTATTCCTGATGAAGGGCTTTTGCCCGAAACGTCGATTTCGCTGCTCCTTGGATGCTGCCTGAACTGCTGTGCTCTTCCAGCACCACTAATCCAGAATCTGGTTTCCAGCATCTGCAATCATTGTTTTTACCATGTCATGAAAACAGTCTACACTATAGAAGAGGTGGTGCTGGAGTCTTAAAACACAAAGGTAGATTAATCCACAGGGACTGATCAAGAATATCCTGGGATATTGCAGAAAGCTGGGGAACAAATTGCAGGGCCCCTAGCAGAGACATCTGTATCATTGACAGTGTTACAATACGGGGTAAACCCTCGTGCTGAATGTACACGAGCAACACAGAAAAGATTTATCCCTCGCAGTAAACTGTAAAAATTCAAAAGGCCAAGAACCATTTAAAATAAAAATGAATAAATTTCTGAAAGTATAACAGAAAATCATTAACTAACAACTATTTACAACTCAAATAAAAGCAAATTACTGCAGATCCTGGAATCTGAAACAAAAAGAAAATGCTGGAAAATCTCAGCAGGTTTGGCAGCATCTATAAGGAGAGATAAGAGCTGACATTTCAAGTCTAACTGACCCTTTGTCAACTATTTACAACTCCTTCCCCAACCTCTCTTTTCTCTTCCCTTCTATAATACTAGTCCAATAAAAACCCCTGATTAAAATTTATTGAAAAGTTCAAATTACAAAACCAACTAGCTGTTGAATCTTCTCTTTGCAGATTTGCTCTCCAGTTCGGTGTTGATGTCTTTCTCTGTGCAAACTCCTTCCCCAAACACATGCTTCTCTGACAGTTCTGACCAGCATTCTACATCTGTTGGCCTGGTGGCAGTTCTCCTCCCAACTGTTCATTTTTCCCTTGTCTTATACACCCAAAGCATCGGATTGTGTCATTGGCTTTTACGATTGTCAATATACTCAACTCAAACTGGATTGGAATTTGGTATTTTTGGGGCATAATTTAAACTAGCCTAATTTGAATCTGGTTTTGACTCCAGGCAACCAGCTACACTAACTGCTGGACCACATGCTACATTATATCTTGTTGAAAACACTTGATGCTGTCAGGTAGCTCTGCTAAGAGATGCTGGAAGACAGGAGGGTGGCTAATGTTATACCTTTATTTAAGCAAGATTCCAAGAGAAGCCTGCGATCTATAGACCGGAAGGTTTAACATCAGCAGTCAATAATTTGCTCGAGGGGATTCTGAGACATAGGATTAACATACATTTGGAGAGGCAAGGATTGATTAGAGATAGTCAGTATGGCTTTATGCATGGAATTTGTATCTCACAAACTTGATTGAGTTTTTTGGGGAAATTACCATAAAGATAGATGAGTGGAGAGTGGTGGACCTTGCCCATATGGACTTTTGTAAGGTCTTCGACAAGCTTCCACCTGGTAGATCGGTTTGTTAAGTTAGGTCACATGGGATTGAGGGGGAACTAGCCAATTAGATATAAAAATAGTTTGATGGCAGAAGACTGAGGGTGGTGGTAGAGGATTGCTTTTTGGACTGGAGGCCAGTGAGCTGTTGTTCGTCATTTATATAAATGATTTGGATAAGAACGTAGGAAGTGCGGTGAGTAAGTTTGTGGATGACACCAAAATTGGTGACTTGACACACACAGTAAAGAAGGTTATACGAGGGTACAACAGGATGTTAATCAGCTGGACCAAAGGGCTAAGGAGTGGCAGATGGAGTTTAATTTGAATAAATGTGAGGTGTTACAGTTTGATAAGGCAAACCCAGGCAGGACTTACACAGTTAATGGCAGGGCCCTAGGGATCATTGACAAACAGAGAGACTTAGAGGTTTAGATGCATAATTTCTTGAAACCAGCATGACTGGTCACAGGATGGTGAAGAAAGCGTTTGGCACACTTGCTTTCATTGGTCAGAGCATTGAGGACAGGAGTTGGGAAGTTATGAGACTATTTTTGGAATACTGTATGTTATGCTAGTCATCCTGCTCTCTGAAAGATGCTCCTAAATTGGAGAGGATACAGAAAAGATTTACAAGAATGTCACTTGTAAATAAGGACACACTGGATAAACTTGGATTTTTTTCTCTCTGGAGCATGGGAGGGTGAGGGATGACCTTGTAGAGGTTTATAAAATCATGACGGGCATAGATAAGGTGAATAGCAAAGGCATTTACCCTAGAATTGGTGACATATTTTCAAGGAGAGAAGAGAAAGATTTAAGAGAGACCAGAGGGACAACTTTTTCCACACAGGAGGAGGTGGTGCATATATGGAATGTCCTGCCAGAGGTGGTGATGGATGCAGGTAGAGTTACAGCATTTCACAGATATTTGGATAGGTACATGAATAGGCAAAGTTTAGATGGAGAAGGGCTTATGCCCGAAACGTCGATTCTCCTGTTCCCTGAATGCTGCCTTACCTGCTGCGCCTTTCCAGCAACACATTTTCAGCTTAGATGGATATGGTCCAAGCACAAGTAAATGGGGCTAGTTTAGTTTGGGGAAACTTGGTGGGCATGGATGAGTTGAACCGAAGGGTTTGTTTCTATGCTGTTTGACTCTATATACTTAATGATTGTAGTGCTATTGGATCCATCTCCAGTGCTGCACTGTGCTCATTAACACTGCTGGCAAACTCTGCACACAGCAAGAGGGCCCTGCAGTGTTGTTTGCCAACCGTGTGTTTGAGCAACATATTGGTCTTGAAGGGGAACTTCATAAAAGCATTACTGCAATCGAGATTTTTACAAGTTGAGCATTAGGGTGGTAAAGTGCCTGCTGGAGATAGTTGTTACACAGCAGAGATGATCTGAGTTTACAAGGGCAAGATGTTGGTGGTGGGGGTGCAGTGATCCTCAGAATCAGTAGCAAAAGAGTGTGGGAGCTCTTGGCCATGATAATTCCTAGACTCTGAACCCAAGGAACAGTGCTAGAAGAAGTCTATTGACCTCATACCTTTGATCAATGTCAGTAATTGTGTCATCGCTCGAGATATCCTATGCTACTTGCCATGTGCTAATGATAAAAACTTAATACTGTCCAACAGAAACTGAATAGCAGTGACTGAATAAAATACATCTCCCAATTCCTTAGGCATTTTGCCCAGTTTGAGGGTCTGCCACCATGAGATGAGACCATCCAATGAAATCTGGCGACCTCTCAGTTGACTCTTAAGAAGCTAGCACACTTTGAGTTCCCATGATTAACACACACAGACAGACACCGGCCCCACCTCAAAACTCCTCAGTGATTAAGGGTACTTCCAGTACAATGGCAGAGCCATGTATCACAGACACCTCTTGATTGTCAAGGCTTGCAAGGCTGTTTCCAGCAACCCAATCTCCATTTCATCCTCTTCAATGCCAGGCCATTGAGGGACCTTCCCCTGGGAGTTGCAGCCTCAGCACTGACCATCTGTCACAGTGGCACATTTGAGGCAACTGAGTGCCTTGGTCAGGATGGCAAATTACCATCCAAACTTGCAATCCACACCTTCCCCAGCCACGAAGCTGACGATTCAGGTTCTGGCTTCTGACATGTTCTAATCAACCTGTTCAGAGATGTTATTACACACCTCTGGAACAGGTGGGATTTGAACCCAGGACTCCTAGTTCAGAGCTAGCAACACAACCAATGAGCCCAAACACTTCCTGATTGTCACTCAGGCAGCGTAACTTCCACTGCACAAACTGCAAAACATTCTTCTCGAAACCATTCAGCAAAGTAGAAAATTAGAAAATGTTACCTCGGAGGTCAAAGCTCTAGCATACTCTGAGCCTTTCCCCATCACCTAATCATTAACTTAGAAAACATAAACACCCCTCTCAAGCAAGTTCTTGATTGGTATACAGATTGCTGAAAGTACACTGGCAGCTTTCTTGCAGGAAGTAGTCCAAATGGTAACACAAAAATTATCAGTCGAATGTATAATAATGCGCTGACAAGCACATTTTAGGGAAATACCCAGCAATCTGATCTCCCAACACAGTTTGATATAATGTAAATACATTATCCATATTTGCCTTGTGAGTTGTCACTTGGACTGAGCTGAAGTGATTCCTATAAACTGCAACAGTTGTGAGCGGTTTCTTTTTAAATAGCCTTGGCTCAAAATGTTGATGAAGCACACCCAAGATGAAGAATATTATCCAGGTGGTTAAATTAGAACTAGCTGGCATGGCCGGAGTGACTGGTAAAGGAACGCCATCTGCCTTTGAGCCACTTCTGCTTCATTGTCATGCCTGATTGGGCCTGTCTGAATTACACAATGAAATTCAGATCTCAATGCCAGATTTGCAGCCTGATAGGGGACAGCTGTTTCAAAGTCAAGTGCAAGAAATCTCAATCCATTAAGGCTTTTCCTGGCCTTTTGTACCGTGATGAATGTACCTTAGAGATAACAGAATGGCCAAAATGGATGTTTGGACAAAACAGTCTTCTTGAAGCAAACATTTTGTTTTCTTCCAAATGCTAATATTATGGCTGTTTTGGTCCAAGTTTCTTGTCATGGGTTTGACCCTAAGGATAGAACAAAATCCCAAGCTGAGAAACCTGAACCGATTTTGTAAGAATGAAACATTCAAACTAGATCCCACGCTTCTTTTCATCTGAGCAAAGTGTTTGACAGCTGCTCATTCCAATGTTATTGCTTGTAGTTAACCAAGTGATTGCAACAGTCTTGTTTTAAAGTGTTTGACAGCTGTAAACCAGAGGGAAATGATAACTCACAACAACCATGAGATGTAATAGGAGATTCTGTACTGAAGTGAATGCATTGGCGAATGTATCTTTAGGTAACATCAAGAGGAGTTTGAGCATTGTTCTTCTTTAGCTTTCTGCCTGAAAGCAGATCCTTGGTGATTATTCACTGAATCACAGCAAAGTGCTGTCATTTTTTAACTGTGGGTTAAGGTAAGGAGGCAGGTAGCGATTGCACAGCAGCTTGGATGGTGCTGTAAAGATGGGTATATTTTGACTAACCCTGAGCGGCTAAGGTAACCCTGTGAGATAGGAAAAGGGGCAAAAGTCAAGGAAGGACCAACACAACTTTACTGATCACTTTATCAAGGAGAAACAATATTTTATGAAACTCTACTTTTGTACTTTGATTGAATTTAATTAATCTCTTCACAGGACTCATCATTAAACTGTTTTAAATCTCTAAATGTTCTAAATCTACACTTGTTGTCTACTTCTCAAATATGCTTTCAGGGTTACAGCACTCTATCCACAGATCCCTACCACTGTATTTGAACTGTTTGTCTGAAAAGACTGGGAAAGGCTGTTCCTCAGTCTTTGCAGGTTGGCTGATGTTTCAGAATCAGCAGCCATTGATGTGGGCTTCCCTTTTTGTCTAGAGCTGCTCTTGGTCTTCAGGTTTGATACTGTGTTGCTGGAAAAGCACAACAGGTCAGGCAGCATCCGAAGAACAGGAAAATCGATGTTTCGGGCCAGAGCTGGGAGGCTCAGGGGTGGAGAGATAAATGGGAGGGGGGGGTGGGGCTGAGGAGAAGGTAGCTGAGAGTGCAATAGGTGGATGGAGGTGGGGGTAAAGGTGATAAGTCGAAGAGGAGGGTGGAGCGGATACATAGGAAGGAAGATTGACAGGTGGGACAGGTCATGAGGGCGGTGCTGAGCTGGAAGTTTGGAACTGGGGTAAAATGGGGAGGGGGAAATGAGGAAACTGGTGAAATCCACATTGATGCCCTGGGGTTGAAGGGTTCCAAGACGTCGGGTAGTGAGGGGTTGGTGATGGAGGAGGCCCAGAACCTGCATGTCCTCGGCAGAGTGGGAGGGGGAGTTGAAATGTTCAGCCACAGGGCGGTGGGGTTGGTTGGGGGTGGGGGCGTTGTGGATGCAGGTTTTGCAATTCCTGTGGTGGCATGGGAAGGTGCCAGAAGGTGCCCCCCAACAACCCACCCTCCCCTCCTGACACCTTCCCATGCCACCACAGAAATTGCAAAACCTGCACCCAAACCTCCCTTCTTACCTCTGTTCAAGGCCCCAAAAGGAGCCTTACGCATCCATCAAAAGTTCACCTGCACTTCCACATGTCATTTATTGTATCCTTTGCTCCCGATGTGGTCTCGTCTACATTGAGGAGACTGGATGCCTTCTCGCAGAGCGCTTCAGAGAACATCTCTGGGACACCCACACCAACCAAACCCACTACGCCATGGCTGAACATTTCAACGTCCCCTCCCACTCTGCAAAGGATATGCACGTCCTGGGCATCCTCCACTGCCACTCCCTTACCACCCGACCGCCTTGAGGACGAACGCCTCATCTTCTGCCTCGGAACCCTTAAAGCCCAGGGCATCAATGGGGACTTCACCAATTTCCTCATTTCCCCACCACTTTACCCCAGTTCCAACCTTCCAGCTCAACACTGTCCTCATGACCTGTCCATCTTCCTTCCCACCTATCCATTCCATCCTCCTCTCCAACCTATCACCTTTACCCCAACCTCCATCCACCTATTGCACACTCAGCTAACTTCTCACCAGCCCCACCCCCCCTCCCATTAATGTCTCCACCCCAAGGCTCCCTGCCTCATTCCTGATGAAGGGCTCTAGCCCGAAACGTCGATTCTCCTGCTCCTCGGATGCTGCCTGACCTGCTGTGCTTTTCCAGCAACACACTCTCAACTCTGATCTCCAGCATCTGCAGACCTCACTGTCTTCTGGTCTTCAGGTTGTCCCACCGAGGTGATCTTTCTGGAGACATTGTTGAAGAAGGTGGCAAAGCACTTCAAAATCCTTGGGAGGTTTTCTCTTGTACTAACGTGAAAGCATCCAGTCTACTTACTCAGCAATTGCAAATCATGTGTTCATTGCATCTACAATTTCCTGATTTCCCAATACTAATTGCCCGTTTCTTCCCCTTTAACAACTAACACTCACTTTAGAGGTGATTAGTGGGGCTAAAATCGATATGATGCTGGTATTGAGCTAGAAGATAGCTTGGAGCAGATGCAGGGTGTTAGAGAGATGTTACTGGGAGTCATGAAAATAATCATAGGGTGAAGAAGGTTGATAAAGAATTAGTTTTACCATGGCGAAAATGTGTTTCTTCTCCTCACTTGCCCACCTCTTGATTTATTTCATGGTCCTTCATTTGATATTTTGTTTTCTTTTTGTAACATAAAGCAGCTGTGGACATAAACTAAACCACAATACAATGGATGATTACCATGGGAACATATTGGTTTACCTAGCAACACATCACCTATCAAAAAAAGTCATCAGCCACCATTCTTTATGTTATGAAAGTAAGTATTGTTCAAATTACCTTGCAACAAACTCATATGGATTCATGTGTTTCTGTTGATTTTTCAAATACTCTGCAAATGGCTTACAGTTTGGTAGTCAATTAAACTGTATACTTCAGAATTTATGTAAGTAAAGGAAGTGTTCTGTTTCCTGGTAAATTGCTGCACAGAAAGCATCCACTAGAACGTTCATTAGCAATCCTGAGCTTCCCATCTGCTCAGAAACAGTTAAACTGCATCAATAATGACTCTTATTGAATCGTTTGGTGAGGTGTTACAATCAGTGATATGCAACCTTGATGAGATTTGAAGTCATTTTGCAAGAAATGTCCTTACAACAGGACTTTTTATTTGCAAACATAGGATAAAAATAACCATTTCATGTTATGAGACATTCAGCATTATTTTTGCAATTAAAACTGAACAAAGACTTGTTTTCCTATGGGGCTGTTGGTTAGAAAAAGCCTATGCAAGGATGCCCCATGTTTTCCCACCCCCGCTCCAAGTTAGTCAAGTACAGCTACATGTCTCAATACAACTAACCTCAGCACTTATGTGATAAGGCAGAAACTAAAACTGAAGTATTGATTTTGATCAATGACAAGCATTGCGTACTGAACGACTGACTGTTACACATAGGGACCAAGGTTCAGCTGTATTACAGAGAAATCACCATCCTATACACTTCCCCCCAGCTCTGTAATGGTTGTATAGGCTGTCAGCATTCATTTGGCCCATCCTACATACTGGGTTCAATTAAGCTCACACAGCGATTAGGCAAGTGGAGTCTATGTTTCCCATTGATTTCCTGATGCACGGAATTTTGTCAGCAGCAAGGAAAATGAAGGAACGCTCGACAATCCAGATGACAATCGGGGTCTGTACTGACTGACTAAGGACTATTTTTTATGGTCTCTTACTGTCTCGGTTTGCATTTTGCCAGCAGCCACTTTGGGGGACTACCCAGTAAAACCTGATTGTACTGTGCAAATCATGAAGGGGACCTTGGCCATGCCCTCAGACATCCATTAAAATATAACTGGCCAACTCTGCCTGCTCAGAGAAACCGGACCCACCCCTCATCAGTACCGACCTGTTTGGTGACAGTGACCTCTGAATCTATTTACTATAAGAACGATCTGCTCCCATAGTGCCCTCTCAGCTGGATGTAGGACCGAGCCTCATAGAATCCTTACAGCGCAGATAGACATCATTCAGCCCATTGAATCTGCACTGATCTTCTGAAGAGCATCCCACTCAGACTGACCCTTCACCCCTGTAATCTTGCATTTCCCATGGTCAATACATCTAAACTGCACATCTTTGGACTGAGCGGGAAACAGGAGCAAACAGAGGAAACTCAGAAGAAAGAAGGAGAATGTTCAAACTCCACACAGTCAGTTGCCCGAGGCTGGAATTCAACCCGGGTCCCTGAGAAGGCAGCAGCACTTACCACTGTGTCACCATGTCACTCTTGCTGAAGCTTGAGTTCTCATCCTTTCATAGCATGAGAAGTCTAATGATAATTAAATTTCTGGATGAACAAGTAGTGAGAGCAGGGATCCGCAGATTTTCAAGTTGGGCTTGCTGAGACTTTGGGCCTTCCATTAAGGACCCCACCATGCTGACTGGTTTCCAAATATTTAGGCCACTGTTGTATAAAATAATGATTCTTAAAAGGTTAATGTTGGATGCTGGGATTAAATACCACCCTATCAG
The DNA here is from genome assembly GCF_004010195.1 of Chiloscyllium plagiosum. NCBI lineage: Eukaryota > Metazoa > Chordata > Chondrichthyes > Orectolobiformes > Hemiscylliidae > Chiloscyllium > Chiloscyllium plagiosum. Next base: position 12,299,734 of record NC_057739.1, on the reverse strand, counting down.
ATGATGGATGGTAGGTTTGGGTGGGGATAAGACAGAACATCATAGAATCTCATGAAGTACAGACCTAGGTCAGACCATATCTCATTTTTTTGATTTAACCTATTTTTCTAATTGTCCTGTGCAGAGATATTATTACACCTCTGGAGCAGGTGGGATTTCAACCCAAACCTCCCAGTCCAGGTGTAGGGGGACTACCAATGTGCCACAATAGGGCCCCAAACAAATCTTCTCATAGTCGTTTGTAAGAATGTCTAACAAACTAATGTAACTCATCCCTGATTGCAATCACACAATAAATTACATCTTAAGTCAATAATAGTTGGTCCTCTATCACTGGAAGCCAATTAGATTCATTGACTTAGTCAAGGATAGAAGAATAGTCACAACAAATTTCTACTCACAAATATCACATATACATCAGTACCCATGGAATTTCCTTGCAGATATGTGCTTCAATTTAATGATGATAGTATTGTCTCGGACGCTGAATTGTGTGGATTCAAGGAGCATGCCTGCAACCTAAACGTTTAACTCAGCTGAACAATACCGAAAAAGTGTTGCGTTGTTAGGAGGTGCCACCATTTAGATTATCTGTTTAAAGACGACTGTTTCTGAGGATGAGACTCTGCATAGAAAAACATCTGTTCTATTTCAAGCATGCCCAAACAGTCAATAACAAGTCATGGCATACAGCATCGATCACACTTCACAATTAGTGGAGCACTTGGGAATGTCCTAAACATAGGTAAGGTATTGTATTACTGCATATAGTCAGGTTTACCTTTAAGACAGTTAGAAGATAGCACTATGTAATGTTCAAGCATAAAGGTTCTCATCTCACCTTTAGTTGTCTCGGGGAGCAAAATGGAGCAAATGCAGTGTGAAGCCACCACAATTGTGTTGCAGTTGTGTAATGTGGCTGTAACATTACTATGCATGGAACCTCAACTATGAGTAAATCTGAGATATTATAACAATGTAAATTGTTACCATTGTCAATAAACTTCAAGACATCCATCTGAAGAAGAACCCAGATCCCATGGCATGTGTTACATCAGCTAAGGGAAAGGGAAACAAATTATGGACAGGTTACTTTGGGAAATAAGCAGAACTCATTAAGTAATAGCAGTATATTTGGAAAGTCAAAGCACAACCCATTGAGTCAGCATGGCTTTATGAAGGGTAAATTGTATTTGACTTATTCACTGGCATTCTTCAAAGATGGAATGAACAATGGATGTGGTATATTTGGACTTCTGGTAGGTATTTGACAAGATGCTTCACAAAAGGTTAACACACAAGGTACGATTATATTGAGTTAAGGGTAATGTATTAGATTGGATAGGGGATTGGTTTTCCAACAGAAAGCAGATAGTCAGGAGAAAGTCTTTTTCCCTCCAGTTGGCAAAATGTAAATAGTGGCGTATTATAGGATTCAGTCCTCAGATTCTAACTATTGATTTTAATGACACAGATAGAATGTACTATAGCCAAATTCGCAGAAGACAAAAAATTGTTGGGAAAGTAATTGTAATAAAAGAAAATATGAAATTTACAAGGCCAGTTAGATTGGGTTAACAGACAAATATTTAGCAGGTAAAGGTTTTAATGTGGACAGGTGTAACATTATCCATTTTGGACAGTAGAAAAGGCAATTTATTATCTAAACAGAGAGAAATCTCAGGGTGCCTCGATGCAAAGGGATCTGGGTAGATCACAGAAAACTAGCATATAACAGCTAATAAGGAAAGTAAATGAAATGTTGGTATTTATTGCTAAAGGAATAGGGTATAAAATGAGTAAAATATTGCTACAAATGTACAAAACATTAGTGAGACTATGCCTGGAGTGTTGTGTACAATGTTGGTCCTATTATTTGAGAAGGGGTATAGTTGTTTTGGAGGCAATTCAGAGGATGTTCACTAGTTTGATTCCAGAGATGAGGGGTTTGCCTGGTGGAGAGAGATTGAACAGGTTAGGCCGAGACTTTCTGGAGTTTGGAAGAATGAGAGTTCTAATTGAGGGATAAAAGATGGGAAAGGTAATTGATAAAGTAAATGTAGAGAGGCTGTTTTTTCATGTATAATGATCCAGAATGATTGGTCATAGTTCTAGGATTAAGTGGAGCCAGTTCAAAACAGAGATCATGAGAAACTACTTCTCTCGAAAGGTCATGAATTTGTAGAATTCATTACTCCAGAGAGTGGTGGACACCAGGAAAATGTAAGGAGCAGATAAGATAATTTTTAATTAGTAATGGGTTGAAAGGTTATGGAGAATGGGCAGGAGAGAGGAGTTGAGGCAAAGAGGAGATCAACCATGATAATATCAATTGATGGAACAGAGGTGAGAGGGTGAAATGCCTCCTCCAGCTCCTGTTTATGTTATTAAGTGAATCATGGCATACTGGCAGTAGTGTTTGACTCAACAAACATCAAAAAGGTGTTGGGTGTTATCCTTTTTCGTATCTGAGCAAAACTGGACTGTTGTGTGAAAAATCAAATAAATAAGTGCACAAAGAAATGAAAACACACAATTCTATCCTTTTCTTGGTTGGGTGTGTGTTTTATTGTGACCTTGAGTGATTCCACAGTTCCTAGTGTCAATTCTGTGTGAGTGCAGCCGCAAAGTGGTGTCTTCAACACCAATTTTGTACTGCTGATTGAGTGCAGGACCCACTTACTGATTGAAACTGTCAAAAGCTCTGACCTGGTCTCAAAACATAATGGACCTGAACCTGATGCTGCTGTGCCTCCCATCACTTCACAACACTCACTGCTCTATCCCCATCATTCTGTGGCAACAATATGACAGAAAATCTATTTATTTTTCAAATGCTTAGGAAGAACGCCATCAGCAAACTTAATAGTTCAGGCACCCAAGAAACTATTCAGCCTCCTGCACTGAGAGAACACACTGCTCACTGGTTGCATCGCAAAATATTTTCTGTCTCTTATTTTACACTTGCTCTTGAATTGCTTTCAGCAATAAGAAACTGGACTGACTTTTAACACATTATTAGCAGTCTCTCACTATGATTTTAAGCATTTCCTTGCACAGGACCTCTCTCTCTCAAACTTTACCAATGAAAATTTTATTCTATCAAGGTATACCTTTCATATTATAATTGATGCACTGGTGATTTACTCCAGCATTATTGTCCTGATTTGGTCTATCTTCAACTGTGAGAGGCAGATTTACCTCCAATTGCTAGAGCTGCGCAGCTGTTGACAAACTTGCACCGGGAACATGTTAAAAGTTAAAGAATAACAGTGAAAAGATCCCAATGGGGTTGCAGACTCAGCAAATATGTTAAATGTTTACGAAGCATGTACTAAGCATCTCGATTTTGCAACAATGTGAAACCTTTCTTCTTGATCCGGAGGAGAATGGATTCGTGGTCAAAGACTTGTAGTGGGCCATCAGTGCAAAGACCTTTCCTCACTACTGCATCAGATCATGCTTTCAAAGAAAAAGGCCTAGTTTCTACTGAAGAGGAACTTGAAAAATGCCAATTATAAATCCCTACAGTATGGAAACAGGCCCTTCAGCCCAATGAGTCCACACCAACTCTCCGAAGAGTAACCCACCCAGACCCACTCCCCTACCCTATATTTACCCCTGACTAATGCACCTAACTCCATGGGTAATTTAGCATGGCCAGTTCACCTGACCAGCATATTTGTAGATTGTGGGAGGAAACCAGAGCACCCAGAGGAAACCCACGCAGACATGGGGAGAATGTGCAAACTCCACACAGACAGTTGGCCGAGGCAGGAATCGAACCCAGGTCCCTGGCCCTCTGAGGCAGCAGTGCTAGTCACTGTGCCACCCTGTTGCTGCACTGTGCCCTTCCTTGTTTTTGAGATGGAATGAAGAGGAGACTTGATCTATCCAAACAACATCTGTAAATGCAGTTTCCTAGATTAATAGAAACATTGTTGAGTTATCATCTTCTGTCGGCCTCCCCTCTCACCTTTGCCTGATGTAATACTGAAGACGAACATGGCTAGAATCTGATATTTGCTTTTCTTATGCTGTCGAAACTTGATGCCTTCATATTGCAGGGAGCAGTAAGAAAAGAAGAAAACAAAAAGCTGAAGCATAATTTATTCTTTAAAAATTCAGTATTTCTGTGGAAATATTCATTAACACCCTTGATTCATTGATCCAAAACTGCACTTGTGGAAACCTTATTCACATCACTGAATAACTAGTTATGAGGTAGTTGAACACAGATTTTTGTTACAGTTTCACTTCACTTGTGCTGACATTCTGTCGTTCTATTATTGAATAATGTCCTCATTTGTAGCCTGGAGATTTTAACAGCCCATTACTTTGCTGCTTGTACAACAAAACAAAGGCAAAATGTTTCTGGTGCGGATACCAGGTCTGAAGAACAATGGTCTGGCATCACTTGCTTCCTGTACTGCCACAGTTGAATAAGCTTTCTGAAGGCTTGCTGTTCAGCTATGATATTAAAGAACATATAGCCATTTTCATGGCACCACATACCTGAATACATATGCTGAGAATGCCTGAATTGAGGACTGGATCACAAATTTGTAGACATCGTTTCCTGATTATTATGTAGCCATGGTGAAAGAACAATAACTTGTAAGATAACTGTCTCTACCCTGGTTAAGCAAACCCACCTATTTGCAACAATTTGGTTATGGTTTGTTTTCCAATACTAGATTTTACTTACGTGGAAGATTTGCTATGTTAGTTTCATCCTTAGTTTGTTTTGGACTTTGTGATTTTATAATTAATGGGATGTATCAGGATTTTTGGTCTCAGCTTCAAACTACTTATCAAATAAAAAAATCCAAATTGGTGATTGTGTGTGTAAAATACAGTTTGGAAAAAGATTTGAAGAAAGCTGATCAGAGCTTTCTGTTCCTGTATTTATAATTCCCACTCAAATAGTAACGGCATCTACCATTCAGAACCTCAAGTGTCCTGCTTTACAGCAGTTGCGAATTTTTTTGATAGCTGAGGTTTCTATTTTTCTCATTCAATTCAATAGTTCCAAACACAAGTTTGATTTGTAAAGTTCTAGAATTTCTTTTCATTGCAAATCTTCTGTATCTCAATATTCAAGCATTTGGGTTTCAAAGGAATTGTTTCACAAGAATAAATAAATGCCAACACTCCAACCAGAATTCCAATCTTTATATTCCTTTTTCTGCCCAGTTTTTTGAGACTTGGGCTTGGTAAAGTTAAAGCCCTGTTTATTATTTCTTAAAACATAATTTGTACTGGCTCAATAAGCACGCCATTTGTTAATGAGAAATCATATCTGTAGCTGGATATTTCCAGCACTAGATAGAGTCAGCTGAGGATTTCCAGATGCAGTGTGGAAAAATTTGCTTTTGCCTGACTTTCTATTGGGCAAGTGTCATGGAAAATTATTCTTCTCTGTATTCACTGAGATGCAAATAATAATCAATAGTTGATACAAATTGTCTGATTTGTAAGGCCAGATTCCTGAGAAGGTGTACAATAATTGAATAAAAGAGAGAGGGCTGTTAACCAGTTGAAATGAACTGAATAGCTTAGTTTTGATTATTATTTGTTATTTTCACAGAACATGATAAGAAAGGCACAGTGGCAGCGTCCCCACCCCTGAATCCAAAAGCCCAGGTTCAAGTCCCATCTGCAATAGAGGTGTGTAATAATATAGCTGGACAGGGTGATTAGAAAAAATAGATTTTTTTAAAAAAGAGAAATATGGTGGAGTATACTTTTGACCATATGCATTCTTAACTATGTCAGTAAATTATTCTTTAATAATTTGATAATAGTTGCATTCTGCTTGCCGGACGGAAGCCCTGGATGGGTTTACTTCAATAATTCTTATAGATTCATAGATATATACAGCACAGAATCAGACCCTTTGGTCCAACTCATTCATACCAATGAGAGATCCAAAATTAGTCTACTCCCATTTGCCAGCACTTGGCCCATATCCCTCTAAACCCTTCCTATTAAAATGTCTTTTAAATGTTGTAATTCCACACATGCACCACCCTCTGTGAAAAAGCTGCTCCTTCAGTCCCTTTGAAATCTTTCCTGCCTCACCCAAAACCTATGCCCTCTAGTTCTAGGCTCTTCCATTCTAGGGAGAAGACCTTGTCTATCTATCTCATCCATACCCCTCATGATTTTATAAACCTCGATAAGATACCCCTTAGCCTCAGACACTCCATGGAAAACAACCCTAGCCTATTCAGCTTCTATGTTTAATTGTCACTACAATGTATTCAAATTTGCAGTACTTTATGCTAATTCCAGTAAGACTGCAGTCAGGAATCCAATTATGTAATATTCAAACCAGTTTTTGTTTAAACTTGTTTCTGATCCATTGTTAATTTTGTGAAACAGAATGATTATGTTAATAACTGCATTTAGATGCAAATTACAAGATACACTTGTATTATGTACCAGGTCCGGGCAGTGTTGCCAATATGACCTCTCTATTGCACTCTCTCTGCATTGTTCTTTGTCTCTCTTGTTCTTACGTTCTATTAGGAATTGATTGGAAAACCTGAAGAATACACCTGCTTGTTTCTCAAGTGACCTCTGACAATCTGAGCAGCAAGAACAGAATAAACATTCTTCTCTGAACTTAAAAAGATTTGGAGACACAGGCCTAAGAAAAACTTTGTGCCGGCACCTTGAAAGCAATTCTTTGTTGTGGTGAAAGTATTCTCATGCACTGATCCAGTTCAGTGCATTATGAATTATGGTTATTGCTTCTCACAACCATAAGAAACCAAAAAGGTCTAGTCTGTTGTCAAGTGTTGGTTAGTCACGATGAGGATTAATTATTTTTAGGAGAGCTACTGAAAAGTAACCAAAGGCACTGGTGAAGTAGCAGTGTGTTGCAGTTTGAGAGAACTCTGAGCTATTCTTAACTGTGTTTAAATTCATGCCCAAATTGAAAGATAATTGCCTGAGCTCTTAACATTCCTGCTCTCATTTCCTTCTGTATGCTTGGGTATGTTGCAAACTTTCCTGGTCCCTTATCAACTTTATGTACTGACACCTTACCCCAAACTACCCCCTTACCAATTTTCAACCCTTCTAGTGACTGTGTTTCCTTCCCTGTTACCAGAGTCTGCCAGGTAGGGAAAGGCAAATCCAAAATATTATTAAACAACTCAGTCAGACAGGTCTCTTCTCTTAACGTGCAATCCCCTTACTGGACTTTAATTGGCCCTAGATTAGATTACCGACAGTGTGGAAACAGGCCCTTTGGCCCAACCAGTCCACACCGACCCTCCAAAGAGTAACCTACCCAGACCTATTTTCCTCTGACTAATGCACATAACACTATGGGGCAATTTAGCATGGCCAATTGACCTGACCTGAACATCTTTGGACTGTGGGAGGAAACCGGAGCACCTGAAGGAAACACACGCAGACACAGGGAGAAGGTGCAAACTCCACACAGACAGTCACCAGAGGCTGGAATCAAACCTGAGACCCTGGTGCTGTAAGGTAGCAGTGCTAACCCCTATTCCGCCAATTACCATCCTTTCACTATTAACGTGCTTGTGGGAGACATTGGGATTTATGCAAGCTGAGGCTTTTATTTCATAATCCCTATTTGATTCTTTCCTTTCCTTTATCACCTTCTTTCTGGCCAGTTTTGGGCTCCACTCTATCAGCTCCAGGTTTTTTCTTGCTCCATTGAAGTCTGCTCACAGTTAGTTAGTCATTCTTATTCTGGATTGGCCAATGTACTTTTCTGAAACCATTTCATACATGAATCACTCATCCCTTAATGTTTGCCCAATTGGTAAACTTGGCCAACTCAAAAACCATGCTTCCTTTCATCCATTATGAAGGGTCACTGGACCCGAAATGTTAACTCTGCTTTCTCCCTCCACGTATACTGCCAGACCAGCTGAGCTTTTCCAGCAACTTCTGTTTTTGTTGGATTTCCAGCATCCACAGTTCTTTAGTTGTTCTTTGTTTTATTTAATACTTCCTTTCACGTTAGACTGGAAACATACTGCTGTAGAAGAAAGTGAGGACTGCAGATGCTGGAGAGTCAGAGTCGAAGAGGTTGGCGCTGGAAAAGCACAGCAGGTCAGGCAGCATCCAAGGAGCAGGAGAGTCAATGTTTCGGGCATAAGCCCTTCATTAGCAATGTTGAGGGGGAGAAGGGGAATGAGAGATAAATAGTGGGTGGGGGGGATGGAAGGTAGATGAGAATGCCATAGGTGCATACAGGTGGGGATTTCCCCTTCCTCCTCCATATTTCTTAGAGGGGTGGCATGGTGGCTCAGCAGTTAGCACTGCTGCCTTACAGCGCTAGGGACCTGGGTTTGATACCGCCTCAGGTGACTGTCTGTATGGAGTTTGTACATTCTCCCTGTGTCTGCATGGGTTTCCTCCTGATGCTCTGGTTTCCTCCCACAATCCAAAGATATGCAGGTCAGGTGAATTGGCCGTGCTAAATTGCCCATAGTGTTCAGGGATGTGTATGTTAGTTGCATCAGTCAGGAGTAAGTATAGATCATAAGGGAATGGGCCTGGGTGGATTACGCTTCAGAGGGTTGGTTGGGAGATTTGTTGGGCCGAAGGGCCTGTTTCCATGGTATAGGGATTCTATGATTACTGATGAAGAGCTTATGCCCAAAATATCGACTCTCCTGACCTGCTGTGTTTTTCCAGCGTCACCCTTTTTAACACATGAAAATACCACATTCCATTCTAACTATCCTTTGATATTTAGTTATTTCTGTAATTTCCTTGTAGGTTTGTTGATCTGCACTCTTTCCACAATTTTGTGGTCAATAAATTACACCAAGCAAAGGAATCGCACCACTCTAATTCTTTAACTTTAGCCAAATTGATTGTACCCCTGAACTCTAAAACGACCCATTTCCCCAATAATATATTTTCTTTGACCACATTTTGATGGTATTAGGCAAGAATTTTCAAAAGCTGATTGGGGCAGATGTTCACAAGTAAAGGGATGGAGGAAAATGGGAAGCCTTCAGAAATGCGATAACGAGAATCCAGAGAAGATATATTCCTGTTAGGGTGAAAGGGAAGGCTGGTAGGTATAAGAAATGCTGGATGACTAAAGAAATTGAGGGTTTTGTTAAGAAAAAGAAGGAAGCATATGTCAGGTATAGACAGGATAGATCGAGTGAATCCTTAGGAGAGTATAAAGACAATAGAAGTATACTTAAGAGGGAAATCAGGAGGGCAAAGAGGGGGCATGAGCTAGCTTTAGCAAATAGAATTAAGGAGAATCCAAAGGGTTTTTACAAATACATTAAGGACAAAAGCATAACTAGGGAGAAAGTTGGGCCCCTCAAAGATCAGCAAGGTGACCTTTATGTGGAGTCGCAGAAAATGTGGGAGATACTAAACGAGTATTTTGCATCAGTATTTACTGTGGAAAAGGACATGGAAGATATGGAATGTAGGGAAATAGATGGTGACATCTTGCAAAATGTCCATATTACAGAGGAGGAAGTGCTGGATGTCTTGAAACACATTAAAGTGGATAATTCCCCAGGGCCTGATCAAGTGTATCCTAGAACTTTGTGGGAAGCTAGGGAAGTGATTGCTGGGCCTCTTGCTGAGATATTTGTGTCATTGATAGTCACAGGAGATGTGCCGGAAGTCTGGAGGTTGGCTAACATGATGCCACTATTTATGAAGTATGGTAAGGACAAGTTAGGGAACTATAGATCAGTGAGCCTGACCTCGGTGGTGGGCAAGTTGTTGGAGGGACTCTTGAGGGACAGGATGTACATGCAATTGGAAAGGCAAGGACTGATTAGGAATAGTCAACATGGCTTTGTGCGTGGGAAACCATGTCCACAAACTTGATTGAGTTTTCTGAAGAAGTAACAAAGAGGATTGATGAGGGCAGAGCAGTAGATGTGATCTATATGGACTTCAGGAAGGCGTTCGACAAGGTTCCCCATGGGAGACTGGTTAGCAAGGTTAGATCTCATGGAATACAGGGAGAACTAGCCACTTGGATACAGAACT